>NC_134882.1:9646051-9658551 GCF_041734735.1 Babylonia areolata
GCCGATGGTCTGGCATGCGCGCCACGTGTCCAGCCCAGCGAAGCTGGGACTGCATCAGGATGGTGAAGATGCTGGGAAGGGTGGCTTTTGCGAGCACCTCTGTGCCTGTCTTGCCACTTGATGTTCAGTAGCTTCCTGAGGCATGTTGTGTGGAAGTGGTTCAGCTTCTTGGCATGTCGTTGGTACACTGTCCAAGTTTCGCAGGCGTACAGTAGTGTGGGGAGAACTACTGCTCTGTAGACCTTTAGCTTGGTCTCAAGACTAATGCCTCTTCTGTTCCAGACATTTGCACTGAGTCTGCCAAAAGTTGCGCTTGCTCTTGCAATCCTGACGTTCACTTCATCGTCGATGGTCGCATTTCGTGACAGTGTGTTGCCAAGGTATGTGAACTGCTCCACCGCACTGAGTCTCTGACCGTTGACTGTGATGTTGGGCTCAACGTAGGGTTTCCCTGGGGCTGGCTGATGGAGAACTTCAGTTTTCCTCGTGCTGATGGTAAGGCCGAAGTTCCTGCTGGCAGTGGCAAACTTGTCGACGCTGAGTTGCATGTCAGCTTCAGATCCAGCGTTGAGGGCATAATCATCAGCAAACAAAAAGTCTCTGATGATGTCTGTCATGACCTTCGTTTTTGCTTGAAGCCTTCTGAGGTTAAACAACTTGCCATCTGTTCGGTACTTTAGGCCGATTCCAACATCGCCATCTCTGAAGGCATCAGTAAGCATTGCAGAGAACATGAGGCTGAACAGCGTTGGAGCCAGGACGCAGCCTTGCTTGACACCATTTGTGACAGCAAAAGGAGTAGAGGTTTCGCCATTGTCCTGGACTCGAGCCTGCATGCCTTCATGGAATTGGCTGACCAAGGAAATAAATTTCCGAGGGCATCCATACTTGGCCATGATCTTCCACAGTCCCTCTCTACTCACGGTGTCGAAGGCCTTAGCGTGTAGCGTATATGGATTTGTCCGAACGCAGTGACGCCACCTTGAAAAACTGAAACTGAAAAGCTTCTATTAAGTGAAGAGGAAATCATGACTGCAGGACTAGGGCCCGAAACGTAAGGGAATTCTTTCATCATAGGACCAGTTACCACCTACAGGTCAGTTTGACCCATTTTTTCGCCTTCTATTGGCACGGAAGAAGTGGGCGGGGGTATGGGGAGGGCGGGGGGGGGGGGGGGGGGGGGGGGGGGGGGGGGGGTAACTTTCAGCTAGCAGAAAGGGTCGATCTTGACTAGCCAAAAATCATCCTATGGGTTCATTCATTCCAGCCTACCTCAACAGGCGGGGTTGGGGTTGGAGGGGTTAAAACTGTTACACCTCTCGCTCGCCTTTCCATTCCCATACTTGACCCTCCTACTCCACACCACACACCGCACCCTTCCCCTCCACCAACCTCTCACTTTCAGACTGAACTTTTTCGACCTTTCTTTTTTTTTCTTTTTTTTTTTTTTTTATCTTTTTCTTGGTCCGTGAAGTTAATGACCAGAGTCATAACCGGGCCGGCCACCAGCCAGTTGTGATCCCAGCATTTCGGCCATCTTCTCTGGTCTGTTGTCTGGCATTGGTGGCATCAGAGGATCACAGCAGCTCCCAATCGATCGATTCCTGTGGCAGAATTTGCATTTTAGTTGCTGGCGAGTTACGGGATCTGTTGTTAGCCCACGCTTTCTCGCAATCTCGCCGTGCTTTCTTTTTGCACATCGGCATGGGATTGAGAGAAAGCGTCGCAGTTCCTTCTCTGCCAGTTTATTCCTCGCTGCAGTCGTGAGAAAGCGTGTGGGTGGCCTTCCCATTCTTTCTTGCAGTGTGTGAGAGAGCATGGAAACTCAGTCTTCTGTCTGTTTTTTTTTTCTCTGTGTGTGTGTGTGTGTGTGTGTGTGTGTGTGTGTGTGTGTGTGTGTGTGTGTGTGTGTGTGTGTGTGTGTGTGTGTGTGTGTGTGTGTGTGGTGTGGGGCCATGATGGGGGGTCGGGGTGGGGGGTAGTGGGTTTTCTTTTTGTACATAAAAGATTCCCATTGTATTCGAAGCTGGGTTCTTGTCTTGTCCCAATAAATCTTAGAGAGAATTGAGAGAGACAGAGACAGAGAGAGAGAGAGAGAGAGAGAGAGAGTGTGTGTGTGTGTTTCAGCAAATGTCAGTCCTGTCCACTCTTCAGTGTTGTCAGATTGCATTTAGTACAAGTCCAATAGTATGAATTCAGTGTCAACCACGTTTGGTGGAGGAGAGAGGTGCGGAGGGTTGAGGGGGGCGGGTGGTGGTGGTAGAGGACACAGGGTAGTGCAGGGGCGGGGGTGGGGTTGTTGCTCATCCTCCGCACTGTCTCAGGGGCATTACCTACACGCCTCTCTTCCCAAGCACTCTGGAATAATAATAATAATAATAATAATAATAATAATAATAATAATAATAATGGATACTTATATAGCACACTATCCAGAAATCTGCTCTAGGTGCTTTACAAAAACGCTTTTGTTAACATAAATCATTATATCTATGTTGCATACACACACCAAAATGTGACTACACACACACACACACACACACACACACACACACACACACACACACACACACACACACACACACACACACACACACACACACACACACACACACACACAAACACATACTGCATACATACATTTTAACATACATGTGTATCTAACAGCTACCCAAACACGTACGCACACATAGGCAGGCACAAACTTACATAAATACACGCACATACAATACACATTCATATACATGCATGTAGTTATGTACACATACATATGTATACACACATAGTCAAGCACAGCTAACGCAAAGAAGAGGAAGTCGTTAGCCAACCTCCAGGAACTGTCAATTGTCTAGACAAGCAGCATTGACTTGAAGTTGTGTACCTTGTGTATGGAGAGAGTTACCACTCTATATTATGTTTGGTTAATCATTTAACTCTCCTAGCTTCGTTTTTCATGTCGAGTCAAATTACCATCGAGGCAACCATGTGCATGTTTTGTATTGTCTGTGCACTCCGTTTAGCATATCCAGGACTTTTTTTTTTTTAAAAGGCTATGCCATTCTTGAATAAAAAGCTAATTTGTGTTTGCACATTCCTTCTGTCATTGCTGCCGTGAGCGCATGTCAAATGATCGGTATAAGGACAAGCCCGGAGCTTGCTTTTCAGGGAAGTATCTGTGTGTTCGTTCCAGTGTACCTTTATTTTATCTGTGTGCCGTCTGAATCGGTAGCATAAGCAGCAGTGACTCGATGTTGTGTACCTTGTGTATAGAAAGATTTACACTCTTTACTATTTATCAAATTGTTTAGTCCTCCATGATGGCGGTCTCTACTCTGGCCTGGACGCTAATTCTGTGTGGCTAATCGGTTTTTTTGTATTCAGTCGGAGGCTTTGTAGGTGGTGTCCAAAATGTGTTGAACAAGAACAGGCACTCTACTGAACACTACATAAGGTGAATGGCTTTCTTGGCGACCTGGTCAGTCCCTGCGGACTGCCTTCACTGGGACTGCGAGAGACGAAGCCAGGGCTTCGGCCGTGTATGGGGCACTAGGAATAAGCGGCGTGGCAGTAATGCCGCTGAGACGACGCAGATAAAGGAACAGCAGAACGAAACAAAACAAACAAAACCGTCTAGTTCTCAGAAGACCACACAACGGAGAAGATAGTATCCAGCAGTCCTTCTTAGGATTCAAAATAAGGAAGACATCACCTAATAAACCACCTGCTTACGTCAATGATAGCTTTGTCGTGCATTCTGAGAACTGGGAAATTGCTTCACCCTACGTGAAAACGGCCATAACATCCTCCAACCGACAATCCCAAATGAATCAATCTGCACCGAAGAAATTCTCCCCTTGGTGTGGGAGTAGTAGCCTAGTGTTAAAGTCTCCGCTTAAGAAGCGAGATCATCTGAACACATGGGATCGAAATTCGTCACCATTTTCTTCCCATCCGGTGGTGGTCTGAACGATAGTGATTCGGGTGAAACCATAGTTATACAACTTGACTCTCTGACTCTCTTTGTCTGTTTGTCTGTCGCTCTCTCTCACTCTCTCTCTTTCACTCTCCTCTCTCTCAGTCTCTGTCTCTCTCTCTCTAGTTTCCCATCTGCATAATATGTGCAACAAGTTCGTGTGGAATAAAACAAAACGCACATAAAAAGCGAAAATATGCGATGAAAAACATAGAGAGGAGAGGCATAGGAATACCAAATATCAGAGAATAGACACAGGCCTTAAAATGGAGAAAAACGGTGTAGTTCTAGCAAAGCACATGTTAGGTGTTAATGGCAAATGCATGTCATCACACACTGCACACTTGTAACGCATAATACGCCGGAAAGAATGAAAATGAAAACGAGAGACAAGTGTAATTATTGTAGTACGGAATGAGATACCATTAAACTCTACATGAACAACAATTACAAAAATGGAGACAAATATTTTAGAAGATATAAAACGCAAAATGTACAGAAAAAAAAACAACACCAAAAGAAACAACAAAAAAGATTTTATATCCACCAACTGATAATAATTTCGAAGTATCAAACCCGTACATAGGAACTATAAATTGTTTCCACTATCCCCGATCTTTTGGTATTGATTTGCACTGTGGGAACGTTTTCTTGGGACTCCGCTGGATGCCTACTGTAACAATAGAAATGTGAATTTATGTGTTTGTCAGAAAAAGAAAAAAAAACCAACTTTGTAGTTCTCCCTCTCTCTTGACCTCCCACCCCAACCCCCACCCTCCGTCTCTCTGTCTCTTCCCCCTTTCTCTCTAATCTATTTCTTCTTATTCCTCTCTGTCTGTGTGTGTCTCTCTTTCTTTCTCGAATGCCCATGTCTCTGTCTCTTGGAAAGCTTCGATACCCACCACCTATTGACCTCATATCATATTCATTTTGCTTGATCTGTAAATAAGGCAATGATAATAATGGTTTTTATATCCTCATAATATCGCCGCCATAGAACGTCTGAAAACACCAGTAGAGACCCAGTCTCTGAGCCTGGCACAAAAGACTTTTTTTTTTTTTTTATCGATTCCTGCGATATCATTTTCTCCCATGATGCTCGGTGGTGCATACGCACAACTTGATTTGCATGTACAGGCACGTCAGTGCATGCTCTGTTATAGCCTCCCTTTGCTTGGATTCATAATCTCCTATTGTTTCCGTGTATGCCGTGTCAGGAGGGACAGCAATACAGAGGGGGCTAGTGGAGATAGAAAAGGCTCTAGAGGAATGGACGGCAGTTGGTCTGAAGTGACAGGGTCAGAATGGTTCTTGACGTCCCCTGCCCTCTCTGTTCTTCATCTGTATTTAAGCGCAAGCGCGCGTAAATCATGTGGCAATTGTTTTCGCTTCCACTTATTTCGCGCGCCGTTTCAGGAATTTACGTTCTTTCTTTCTTGCAGCTCGTCTAGAATTCCCATATACGCAGTGGCCGGAACAATCGCAGCCACAGCACTGGCTGTTCGCTAAGAACTGTCAGCGTTCGGTGGGTTATGGAAACAAAAACATACCCAGCATGCACACCAACAAAAACGGAGTATGGCTGCCTACATGGCGGGGTAAATAAACAAAACGGTCATACACATAAAATGTTGCATGTCTGTCTGAGTGTGTATGTGTGCGTGCCTGAAATCTGATCGAATGACACAGGGAACGAATGATGAACGCCCCACGGCAGCCGTTAGTCGGCTTTACTCAGGTAGGCAGCCTGTTGTGCAAATGACCCCGTGTTTGTAAAGCGCTTGGAGCTTGGTCTCCGACCGAGGATAGGCGTCATATAATTCATATCCATATCATTCATATTTGGTTGCAAAAGGGTCGCACACTAGATGAGACAATTGTCAGCTGCTGCGGTTCAAAGCGTTTGTTCTGTTTCACCATACTCAGGGCACCATAATAGGTCACCGAGTCAAGGCAATTCCATAGTCGCAGACCCAGACTAACTGAGGGCCTCCCCATTATTTTCTCCTCCTTCACTAGTACTTGAGTGGGGTGGTCTGGGCGGTCGTTATTCGATGAACCGAGGTCAGGTCCCGTGTACATAGCGGACGTTGAATATCCCACAGCAACAAAAGGGTTGTCCCTTACATAATTCCGAAGAAGAAATCCATTGAAATATGCATGCGTATGTGTGCTCGTTGCTGAAAACTTAACTGAATGACACAAGAAAGGAATGAATCAAGAGCTTGAAAGGCAGATGTCAGTCGGCAGCCTGTTGTGCAAATGACTTTGTAAAAAAAAAAAAAAAAAAGCTTGGTTACTGATAGAGGACTACTATTAGCGACGGTGGTGGTAGTAGTAGTAGTAGTAGTGATAGTAGCAGTCGTCATGGTAGTAGTAGAAGAAAGAAGAAGAAGAAGAATGACTGGCACGAGTCCACAATGAGAGATTTCTAATGAATCCAACGACACCGTTGACTTTCAATTGGGTCAACATGAGAGCAGGACTTTAAATGTTATATATATATATATGCATACATACATACATACATACATACATACATACATAAGGGAGGAGTGTGTGAGAGTGGGCTGGGGAAGGGGAGGGGGAAGTAGATAATCTTGGTTGTGATGAGATTAACACCGTGGAAAATGGAATCACTGCATGGGACGTAGTGGTGTTGAGGAATAAGAGGAACCAGCATGGAAAGTTGGATGCAATCAACAGATTACAGAAAATTCAGAACAATCTTGCACGACTGGTTCTCGCCAAAAAGAAATTAGATCATGTTACACCTCTGCTGAATCGGTTACACTGGTTTCCAATTGAGTCCCGCATTTACTATAAGTTAGCTACACTCGCTTTCAGACATTTTGACAAGTCTCTTCCATTGTATCTCTCCTCTGTATTGGAAACATATGAACCGCACAGAACATCGAGATCCAGTTCTGAGAAGCTGCTTAAAGTTCCAAGGACTAATCTGAAATGCGCTGGAAATAGATCTTTCAGAGCTCAGATTCCACAAGTGTGGAGCTCTCTACCTTCATCTCTTAGAAATTCCTCTGATCTACATGCCTTTAAGTCAGATCTGAAAACTTACCGTTTTCTAAGCAGTTTTGTTCTGGGCGGAATGGTTAAACCAAGGTATGCTTGTTGGCAAGTATCTTTGTGCTAGTATTTTTGTAGTCCTGTTTTATGAATGCATTGTGTATTTTATGTAGTTTCGGTCTTAAATGTGATGCCATTTTTTTCTATCCGGTTATTTTAATGGGCACGTGTGTGAGCGTGCGTGCGTGAGTGCGTGCATGTGTTTGTGAGGTTACAGTGCTCTGGTACGCGTGTGTAAGTGTGTAGGTATATTAGTATGTCCAAACAGAATTCTATGTTAGAAAATAAGAAATATTTTAATGCTTATGCAATTTTGGTTTTATTGCAGTTGATATTTAATGTCAGTGTGGGTGTGTCTGTAAAGGAGGACGTGTGTGTGTGTGTGTGTGTGTGTGTGTGTGTGTGTGTGTGTGTGTGTGTGTGTGTGTGTGTGTGTGTGTGTGTGTGTGTGTGTGTGTGTGTGTGTGTGTGTTCTATGAAATGCATTTTGTTTTAATCTACGCCATATTTACTTCATAGCTTTTATAATCTGTTTTCTAAGGCATGATTATAGTCAACTATGATGTAAGGCGCTTTGAGCAGCATTGGTGCTGGATATCGCGCCATAGAAAAACTATGTATTCTTCTTCTTCTTCTTCTTCTTCTTCTTCTTCTTCTTCTTCTTCTTCTTCTTCTTCTTCTTCTTCTTCTTCTTATTATTATTATTATTGTGCAAGGCATCACGGTTTTGTTTTCTTTGTTTTCTTTTTGTTGTGATCGAAGTTGGACATTGACCAGAGACAGTCAATGGTTAAACAACCCAACTCCATCTACCTGCCCCCTCTCCACCCCCCACCTCCACCCCGTCGCCCCCCCAGAAAAAAAACAAAAAAAACACACACACAAAAACACACAAACAAAACAAAAAACAAAAAACAACAACAAAAACACACAAACAACAACAAAAACCAACCCTGCCCAGGGAAGAAATGTATTGATAGGCCGTCTGAATGAACGTTGTGTTCCATGCATAAACCAGGATGCCACTGGGAAAAGAGACCTTGTTAAAAAAAAAAAATAAATAAATAAATAAAGGGAGGCGGGGGTAGAAAGAGAGAGAGGGAGGCAGAGAGAGAGAGGGAGAGAACAGAGAGATAGAGAAGAAAAAGGAAAAGAACAATCGCGCATGGGTTCGATAAAATGGCTTCTTGCGCATGCATATGATGCAAAAGCCTATGATTTTCTTTTTTTATGTGGAAGAGACACAGAGGCTATTCTGAAGTAAAAGAAAATTGTCGCTTACAGCGTAGAAATAATCCGAAACTAAAAACACATTTTGAATAAAAAGAAGAATGCAAATTATCTTGTTTCCATTATCTCTGTCTCTGTTTGTTTCTGTCTCCGTCTGTCTCTGTCTCTGACTCAGCCTGACTTGTCCATCTGCATCTCTGTCTCTCTGTCTGTGTCTGTCTGTCTGTCTGTCTGTCTCTCTACCTCTCTCTCTCATTCTTCCTTCTTTTCTTTCTCTCTTGTTTATTTATATAAAGTATAAATTTGCAAATAATAGCTGAACTCGAGCAAAAATATGGAAATCATCATAAAATGAAAATTTGCCCCTCTCTCTCTCTCTGTGTGTGTGTGTGTGTGTGTGTGTGTGTGTGTGTGTGTGTGTGTGTGTGTGTGTGTGTGTGTGTGTGTGTCTCACTCACTTTATTTCTTTCTTTAGCTCTCTTTCTCAGTTCCGCTTCCTTCATTTCCCTCTTTCTTTCATTCGCTCTCTCTGTCACTATCCCTTCTCTCTCACTCTCTCTCTTTCTTTCTTTGTCTGCCCCTCTCTCTCTCTCTCTCTCTCTCTCTCTCTCTCTCTCTCTCTCTCTCTCTCTCTCTCTCTCTCTCTCTCATCCTCACACTGTCGTTTTGTCTTTCTTTTCTCCCTTGCTGTAGAGCTGGAAGCAAAACGGTGAATGTCATGTTCAGTAAGGAAGGAACAAAACCAAAACAGAACACGTTATTCCAGGTGCACTTACAAGACAATGCTTTCTTCAAAACAAATACCTCAATCCTTCATTCCCCCCACCAACACACACACACACACACACACACACACACACGCACACACACACACACACACACACACACACACACACACACACACACACACACACACACACACACACACACACACACACACACACACACACACACACACACACACACACACACACACACACACACACACACACACACACAAGCACAGCGCATACAAAACTCTGCTGCCCGACTCGTCCTCAGAAAGAAAAGATCTGAGCACATCATTTCTCTTTTGCAACATCTCCACTGGCTCCCTGTCTCACACAAAGTTATTAATGTTTTCTGCCTCTACCTATCTCTGTGGCTGCCTTCACCTCTTCACTCCATCTCGCTCTCTACGATCGGCTTCGAATCCACTCTGTTTACGCAAACCCAGTTTCAAACACTCGACTGTTGGCCGCCGTTCTTTCTCTGTCTCTGGACCTTGCAATTGGAATGAACTTCCTCTTTCTCTTCGTCAGGTCTCCGCACTCATCTCTTCCAAGTCTGGTCTTAAAACCTACCTCTCCCCAGAATAGCCTCCCTTGCCTGCCTCCTCAGTTTCTCCAGTTTTAGAGTTATGCATGCGTGTGAATGACTGGTGCGAAAGCGCTTTGATTTGTCTCTGCACAAGATTCAGTGCTTTATAAATATAATAATTATAATTATTATTACACACACACACACACATACCCACACGCACGCACACAAACACACACACACACGCACGCACCCACATAAACACACAAGCCTGTGTGCTCCCAAACACACATACACACACGCGCGCACACCACACACACACACACACACACACACACACACACACACACACACACACACACACACACACACACACAAATGGCGGGTAATCTTTTCCAAAGTATGACTGCTTTCCCTTGTAAGCGATCTGCAGAGAGTAAACATGTCCATGTCCATGTCCATGGTTTACGGTAGAAACAGCAGTCGATTTTTGTTAGTAATGCATGCTACAATTTATTCAGCTACTCCTCGCCACCCTCATCCAGCGATGTGGCATCACTCATAATCGTTCGAGAAAAAGAGGTATATGAACAGCAACATGAAATGTCGATCCTGTGCAGAATTTAGTTCAGCATTGACATAATGGCTTATCGCCATTTTCGAAGGGGTCTCTCTCCTACCTTACTGAACTTCTGTCCTTCATTATCACACTCTGTCCCGTTCTCTCAGGTCTTGTGGAAAAAAAAAAAGCTCCTCCAATTCCCCAAAGTTTCTTCCAATACTTTTTTTTTTTTTTTTTTTAATTATCTATATATGTATTAACGTATTTAGCTGATCGTTGTTGTTATTGTAGTTTTGATTTGTTCTGGTTTTGTTGTTGTTGTTGTTGTTGCTTATCTATATATTAAATTTATTTATCTATTTATTCATTACTTATTCATTTATTCATTTATCTATTTATGTAATGTTCTAAATGTTATCCCTTCTTAAATATGTAAAGAAATAAATCTTAGATACACAGATGTAATTGAATGTGAGCTCTTCGAATGCTTAAAAAATGTGCATGTCCTTCAAGTGTATGTCTTATATTTTTATTGTGAGCTACTCGACTGCATATCGATTTCTCTTGATCGATGATCAAGTTAAATTGGCGAGGTTTTTATCATTGTTTTATTGATTATTTTATTTATTTAGTTGGGAATTTTTATGTTTTATTTATTCTATTTTATTATCATCTTTGTTTTGTTTTTTGGGGTTTTTTTTTTGCAGCCTCAAACGGGTTCCTGATCGCAGACGACTCTACCATGGGCTCAGATGGCAATACTGCATTACGCCCACAGCTAAGAGAGTATTGCTCAATTTCCAAAACAACAGGGCAGGTGTCTGTATTTTTCGGGCCTGGTTAATGTATGAATGGTGCGTGTGATTAAAATAATGGGGGGAAGATCTGTCACGACTGCTTAAAAAAAACCAGTGTGTGTGTGTGTGTGTGTGTGTGTGTGTGTGTGTGTGTGTGTGTGTGTGTGTGTGTGTGTGTGTGTGTGTGTGTGTGTGTGTGTGTGTGTGTGTGTTCGTAACTTTGTTCGTTTCTTCGGTCAATATCTGTCTGCAGTTGTGACTTTAGACGAAAATACATCCCCCTCCCCAGCCCCACACATGCCTCATGTCATCACTACTTCCCTTATAATTTTCTCTTCAATTTAATCTCACACGAAATGTATGAATAAAATAAAACAAAACCAACTGCTCAACCGACAAAATTATAAGAGAGAGCCACTGTGGCTTCTTATTAAGCACGGACCTTTCAAACGTAAGTTGTGTGTGTGTGTGTGTGTGTGTGTGTGTGTGTGTGTGTGTGTGTGTGTGTGTGTGTGTGTGTGTGTGTGTGTGTGTGTGTGTGTGTGTGTGTGTGTGTGAATCTGCTTTGATGAAAAATGATTATCAGAAAATAGCGTTTTTCCTTGCAGAAGCTGCATTGTTGTGAAAGCAGTCCAGCAGAAGATGCTGTTGTCAAGGAAACGACGTCAAGTGTGAAATTACCTCCATTTACTGAGTAGAAGCATTCGTTGTCCCCAGAAACAGTCCAGGATAAACAAACAAACTTTCACAACGAAATCAACATCGCCATCAGCAATAACAGCAACATCAACAATAACAGGAGAAAACACACACACGCAAACACACACACACACACACACACACACACACACACACACACACACACACACACACACACACACACACACACACACACACACACACACACACACGTGCGCGCGCGCGCACGTACATATATACACAAACGCGCGCATACACAGACACACACGCACACACACGAACACACACACACACACACACACACACACACACACACACACACACACACACATGCACACACGCACACGCATACCCCCCCCCCCCCCCCACACACACACACACACATCCATCACCCCCCCCACACACACACACAAACACACACACATACATAAACGCGCGCGCGCACACACACATACGCACACACACACGTACACACACAAAAACGCGCGCACGCACACACACATCTACACAAACACACGCAAACATACACATACACACGCACACACAGCAGCAGCAACAGCAGCAGCTATTACAAAATTATGCTATTGTTTGTGAGTATCGAACTGAACCTAGCATTTACAACAACAACAACAACAAAATGATGCTATTGTTTGTAATTATCGAATTGAATCTAAAACGCAATGTTCATATTTTCTAAGTTGGTGCTTAATCAATGATGAGCATTATAGTTTCCATTGGCATGCATGCCAATATGAAATATTATGGCATTTAAAATATCTCATCCCTTCTGCTTGAAACAAGATGAGTAGTTCCATAGCGGTACTTCTTCGTTTTCGTGGTGATGGCGTTTTCA
>NC_134882.1:9666051-9671051 GCF_041734735.1 Babylonia areolata
AATGTTTGAATTAAATATTGCTTATTTTTTTATCGTCTAGTGTTATTCTAAAAAAAAAAAGTGTTGGAGTGGTGGGGATTTGGGGTGGGGGATGGCCAATGCCAATAAACACAGATTTCAACTTTGTGATTTGACTGTTCCTCCCCCAAGTAATTTTCTGATTTTACACAGTAAAGACTCCACATCCATTCGGCGTTCTGTTTATTTTTTCACCACTACTTTTTCAGACAACAAAAATGATTTTAAACCAAAACACTTTGCCACGGGAAATGGCACCAACAAAGCTAACTGACAATGCATAAGTCATGGAAATGTTATAAAAACTGAATTGGCATAAAAAAAATGATGAAAAAACAACAAAAACACATACAAATATAGACCAAGTCAGAGACGAAATCACTACATGAAAGGTACATTGCATGCAACTGAGACCACAAAAAAAAAAAAGAAAAAAAAAAAGATGAATATCATTTCTTGTTGTTGTTTCTTTTATTTTTGTTTTGTGTACATTGATTTACGGACGAAATTTCTTCAAGACGTTTTAAATATGTCTCTCAGTATAATTCGTCGATCAAACAACAAGCAGACAAATTGTCAAGTATCAAAATTAGTTCCCTTGCGATCAAAAGTAGAACCATCTGTTCTGAAATGATTAATAATCAATGAGTAAAATGTCAGATCCATGAACAGTATGATATTGTGTGATGCTGTTCAAGTATTATAAATCACCCATTCCATTCCCCTGGTTTTTAATTGTGGTCCATGGCCAAAGTTCATTAAAACATTTCCGTTCGTTCGTTCACACATACACACACACACACACACACACACACACACACACACACACACACACACACTCTATCTCTCTGTCTCTGTCTTTCTGTGTCTTTCTGTCTGCCTGTCTGTCAGTCTCTCTCTCCCTCTCCCTCTCTCTCTCTCTCTTCACAACAAATAGTCCATTCCTCGTGACAGAAAAGCTACACAACAAAATTTAGCAAAAAGAACACAAACAAAACACAACAAAAACAACAACCACGTCAACAAAACCCACACATACATCACCACCACCCCCACTCCCCCCCTCCACACACACACACACACGCACACACACGCACACACACACACATATAAGCAGGCGCGCGCGTGCAGGACGAACATCAAATTTTACTGAGCCTGTTAGTCTGGCTGTGATGTTTATGAAGCAATACAGGAATGCTTTTTCCCCTAAAAATGCACGCGCTGCCCCTGTGCATAAACCAAGGGTCTGGAGCCACGGAGACAAAAATGGTGTGTGTGGTGGGGTGAGTGAAGGTGAAGGAGGGGGTGAAGGGAGTCGGTGCAGTGGTGTAATCTCTCCGTCATTAGCACTAGATCATCCTGTCATTGGCCAATCCCCTGGTCACGTGACTTATGTTGGTCTGTTCGCAACGCCGTCTTCTGGGCGGCTATTATGCAAACACAAACACAGACTCTCTCACGTTGTGCGCACTTGCATGTTCATGCACGCAGATCTCCCCCTCTCTCTCTCTCTCTCTCTCTCTCTCTCTCTCTCTCTCTCTCTCTCTCTCTCTCTCTCTTTCTCTCTCTCTCAGACATGTGTACATGTGTGTGAACAGTCGCTTGCACGCACATGCACACACGTAAACTTTGACACAAACGCACAGACAGGCATGCACACACTGAAACACACACACACACACACAAGGTGTGCGCACAAGATCGAACTGGATGGCGTGCACTGACGCGCAAGGCAACAGACACATCTGAGGCCAACCGACGTGACACCATCCATGAGGCTTGTATAAAAAGTGGAGTGATGGCCTAGAGGTAACGCGTCCGCCAAGGAAGCGAGAGAATCTGTGCGCGCTGGTTCGAATCACGGCTCAGCCGCCGATATTTTCTCCCCCTCCACTAGACCTTGAGTGGTGGTCTGGACGCTAGTTATTCGGATGAGACGATAAACCGAGGTCCCGTGTGCAGCATGCACTTAGCGCACGTAAAAGAACCCACGGCAAACAAAAGGGTTGTTCCTGGCAAAATTATGTAGATAAATCAACTTCGATAGGAAAAAACAAATAAAACTGCACGCAGGAAAAAACAAATTAATAAATAAAGGGTGGCGCTGTAGTATAACGATGCGCTCTGTTGTGATCAAAAGAAATACAAATACAAATAAAAAAAACCCACAAAATACAAAAGTGGAAGGCGGTATAGAGGTACTCAAACCTCCAGGCCAGTTCCCTGTCCCCATTAATGACCGTCTTTGCCGTCCCCGCCTTGGACCCAACTGTCTTCTGCGAGTCCGCCCCCACACGTAGATGTGATCGTCGAACATGAAGGACCATACCCATAATTCACATACACATTTACACATTACTGTGTCTAAACCCAAAGAATATCACATATGAACTTAAACGCGTAGAAATTACGTCAACCAATACAATTATACCAGCACTAATTTGGTAATTGGTAATTTCCCACCTTAGCACTTGGGCAAAGAGCCTTCAATTTTCGTCTCCAATACGAATCTGCAATGTTAGTCTGCAGTATGCACTGCCTAACAGTCCAGCTAGGTATTGAGAAAGCTCACCTTTCACCTGAACTTTCCTGTGGTGCAGGTTAAAAAAAAAAATAAAAAATAAAAAAAACTACACGTGCTACACAACACATTCATGTAATTGCATATACAAAATGCAAACTCACACAACCTTAAAAAAATGGGCAGACACACTGTACAAAAAATGATCATACAGTGGGATCACTTCCATCACAACCCCCTCCCACCCACCCCCACACACACGCACCCTCCCCACCCCTTCCAAGGTTAGTAAAAAAGAGAGGGTGGGTAGAAAAGTGGTGGTGGAAGCACTTCGTTCCATAAACAAACGCAGACTTGATATGACCGTCATCTCCCAAGTCCCTACAAGTGATTTGCTGTCACTACAGAAGCCTACAAGTACGGTTCCTCAGGGGGCCTACATGGAAACCTTGGCAAGGAGAGACCGGAGATTGTCAACAGTGCCTGCGATCGATTCTGAATGCTGTGAACGCTTGAACTGCTGATGACATTGACTGCTGTATCCGGGCTGTTCCTGGCCGTTTCTGAAAGGGTGGCGGCTCTATAAAGAAAAAAAAAATGAAACAAAGAAGAGGAAAAGTCTTCAAGGCCAACGCGTGTTTCCCGCTGTACAACAACAAGACAGCCGAAAACGCCAGGGTGGAAAGTGTTGTGAGTGGAGGGAGGTTACCAGTATAATACATAACGATCCAAACGGGTGTTTGTTGAACCGGATGTTGTGTGTGTTGGAAACAGGGTAAGCACGCCTCACTGGTCGGTATTTCATTGTTTTCCGACCATATTACAGATCTTTCGAACTTCTGTCTTTATCACAAGTTTTCGGCTTCGCTTTTTTTCTTTTTTTCTTTTTTTTTTCTTTTTTTTTTTTTTGGATAAAAAAGAATTCGCCAAGCGCATTTTCAGGTTTAACATACAAAATGATATCTCCGGGAAAATCCATTTCTTTCAGCAAAATTATGATTTGTTGATCGGTGAATCGCATCTATAAAAAGTTAAACAAATAGATAAAAAGTAAATAAAAAGACAGAAAGGTTACTCATTGTCGGGAGCCATGAAAACGCAAGCTTATTGTCAGAAACTGCGAATGTTTCTTTACAAATGATGGAGGGAGTTATGTCTGGCTTAAAAATCTAAATTGTTTCTAGATGCACATGTCAGAGGCAATTTCAAGACCGAACCCACACACGCGAGCCAGAAGAGCATACACAGATTAAGAAAACGAATAGATTATAGGGAAAAGTGATGAGACATCATCATTTATTGTCACAATTGTTGTCACTTGAATCAGTTCTCGACACCATGACTATCGTCATCGTCGTCATATATCCCCCATCCCTCCCTATCGCCGCGTTTTCATACTATTCCATCTCTTCCTTGACACTTTATTATTACTATGATACTGATTTTTTGTTTGTTTTGTTTTACTGTTGTTATTTTGAATTGTTGTTGTTGTATTTTCTGGGGTGTTTGTGAATTGTTCTTGTTGTGTCTGTTTTTCATCCTCCTAAACACACAAGCTAGTGCTTCACTCTTTCGGAGCAACAATATATCAAGAAGGTGGGAGGGAGTACATAAATTCGGGTGTAAAAGCTTCGTTCGGAAAACAAAAGACGACCTTACATAACATAACCGCCATGTAACTAGTCCCCCAAAGCTGGTCAGGCATCTGTCTAGCAGATGTGTAGCGCATGTGGATTTGTCGAAAGTAGTAACGCCTTCTTGAGAAACTGAAAATGAAAAAGTTGTTGTTGTTGTTGTTGTTGTTGTTGTTGTTTCTTCTTTTTCTTCTTCCTCTTCTTCTTCTTCTTCTTCTTCTTCTTCTTCATGATGCTGTTGTTGTTATTATTGCCGTTCTTGTTGTGTTTGTTATATAGATTAGAAAAAAAAAGGAAAAAAAGAAGAAGAAAAAAAAAAGGTTCGGAGAGAGGCAGAGATGGCGTGTTTCAACAAAGACCTTGTGATGCCGTCGGCCTTCTCTTTCCATTGTTCCATTGTCTGCTCACTACAATGTGATTTAGACGCGCGGTACATTCCCACTTTGAAACGCACAAAGGGGAATGAGAGGTATGGCAAGACACGGACACGGACACGGACATTGTTTATTGCCATTGACAATATTATCCTTTGGCCTTTGGCAATGTATGAACAAAAGAATATCGACGGTTTACATAGAAACTGACATATTGCTAGGAGCAAAAATAAAATGAACGACAAACAACAACAACAAAATCATAAAATACAACACATTTCTAAGATAAAAAGGTAATTAAAAGAGCTCGACCATCCAACTTTCTGCAAAGTCATTCAGAATTATAAACTGTGGAACTGGCATCAGGGTAACAGTTGTTGTTTTTTTTCGATAACTATAATACTTCCGAAGTTAATTTCTTTTTCCGACAATTCCAAGCCAGGGCGATAAATT
>NC_134882.1:9673551-9678551 GCF_041734735.1 Babylonia areolata
GTCAGAACATATTTCTCCGCGTGGAATCAAGGCTTCTCTCCCCTGGGGGGGGGGGGGGGGGTAGTGCGTCTCTACATTATAGCGCTACTTTCTTTTTCCGCGTACAAGTCTATTTGTTTTGCTAGCAGAATGGATTTTTCTTCATTTTTCCCAGGGTCAGCCCCTTTGTAACCGGCGCGCTGGGTGTTTACTGCATGCGGGAGCTTGGTTTATCGTCTCATCCGAATGACTAACACCCATGCCGTTACTCAAGGTCTAGTGGAGGAAGAAGAGAAAAAAATGTTCTGGCGTCGCATCACCATCAGACCACCACATTTATTGGTTGTCAAGAGCATCGTCTGTGCAAATAATCAAAATTTAGTGTGCTCTTTGAATCCGCATAGTTCCCCGAATAGTCTACACACACACACACACACACACACACACACACACACACACATATATATATATATATATATATATATATATATATATATATATATATATATATATATATATATATATATATATATATATTATACATATAATGCTTTGCTATCTTCTCTTGTAACTACTGATAAACTATGTCAAATTACATTATCAGGTATCAGTGTTTAAGTTTCCAGATCGCTAAAACATCGAAGCCCGTCAGTACGAACAAAATTCGTGGTTCTGTTGAGGGGCGATGCTTTAATATAAGGAATAAAGCTCCTCGTTTTGCTGACATCATTACACGAGATACCAAATCACCATGCAGCTTTCTGCTGCAAAAATTGCTCTGAATGCAAATTTAAAATGGAAAGTACACGATGATTATGTCCAGGCTATTTTGACTGGTTCATCACGGCTTCCTGCTGTTTCCACTTGTATGGGGACGCGAAGTTCAACTGAGACTGGGGCTGACACTGGCGCTCACACCAGCAGAGGGTAACGGGCCGAAATAGCCGTGATGAACATCACTAAACATCTTGTCTGAGCGTTCGCCGACATGCACGTGCATGCAAATCAAGGCAACGGGAAACAGGAACAATAATAACAACAACAACAGGAATAAAGCGGAGAAGAGACACTGACTGGGGCAAAAGCTTCTCTCTTCTTTTTTTTTTTTTTTCTTTGATTAGCAGCTGCTAAAGATTGACTTCAGCTGGTGCTTAGAAGTGGTTGGATAAAGGGGGAGAGATTTAGAAAAGTACTGAGGTGTGCAATATTTCAACTGTTTCTCGAAGAGAGAGAGAGAGAGAGAGAGAGAGAGAGAGGGGGGGGGCATCCGTATAACGCCATTGCAAGTAATGAATGGAATACACATACAACACAAAAGGTTTTCGTAAAAGTGTGCTTGCCGTTCCTCATTATTCAATGAACCATTGGTCTTCTCACTAATTTTAGTGTCTAATGCAATCATCAAAGAAGGTCAAGACTTCATCGACCATTATGGTCGATCATGGATACGACGGGCGCCATAGCCGAATGGTTAAAGCGTTGGACTTTCGATCTGAGGGTCTCGGGTTCGAATCACGGTGACGGCGCCTGGTGGGTAAAGGGTGGAGATTTTTACGATCTCCCAGGTCAACATATGTGCAGACCTGCCAGTGCCTGAACCCCCTTCGTGTGTAAGCGTCTGTAAAATACGCACGTTAAAGATCCTGTAATCCATGTCAGCGTTCGGTGGGTTATGGAAACAAGAACATACCCAGCATACACCCCCCCGAAAACGGAGTATGGCTGCCTACATGGCGGGGTAAAAACGGTCATACACGTAAAAAGCCCACTCGCGTATATACGAGTGAACGTGGGAGTTGAAGCCCACGAACGCAGAAGAAGAAGAAGAAGATCATGGATGTATAGTTTTCTTTAATGTACCACGGGCTTCTCCTGTAATGATCGAGATTGCGTTTTGTGATTTGTCCATACTACCTTATCTATTACTTGTTTGGTTTTGTTTCCTTTCATTTTCAGATACTTTCCTGTTAACACCTTCACCTGAACAAAATACATAATTTGTGTACTTAAATTTATGTTGGTTAATTAGTTTGTTGATTTATTAGTTGGTAAGATAGTTAGTTAAGACACTTGCTGGACGTTTGACACGTTGGTTCGTTAATTCCTCGTTTGGCCAACTGAAAAATGTAATCCATGCCTATAATCATCTGTACCATTTCTCGTCATCAACACAGGCTACTACGAAACATAAATTACTAGAATTATAGCAACCAATCACGAAGTTCCTACTGAGTAGATTGAAAATAAAATACTAGCAAATGATTTGCTTTCAAAGCTATGCCAGTATTCATTGAACATTCTAGATTACAGTGTCCAGAATACTTAACACTTTATCATCTCAGCAAGAGGAATTCCTTTGCTATCTGGATAACGCTGAATATTGATCTTTATCTGGATTATGCGCTTAGATATGTTAAATGCCAATGACAAAAAAAAAAAAAAAAAGGCGCGAAAGGCACAAGATTTTCTGAATACGTCGACTGTCCCAATCGCTATCGTTGAAGCCCATTACTCCCTATTCTTCTGAGCGTCAGTGTCGAATTTTGTCCGTGTTCACTGTCCTTCTGGGTCACCGCCAATGTGCAATCGGCAGGGAATCAGGCGTCCATTCAAGACGTCACAACACCTTGACAGAGCATGCGCCGACATGCGCAAGCATGCAAATTTGATCCCAAGAGACGCTGCTGCAATAGGAAGAATAGAGGAACATTATATTACAGACAGAAAAAAAAATCGATTTTCGTCTTTTGTGCAAGGTGAAAGAACTTGAACTCAGTTGGTTAACTGGTGTTAGGAAACTTCTTTTTTTTTCCATGGTGAAGACAAAATTTCTTTATCGTTGCTCATAGACCAGCTCACAACTGGGATCTCCTTCGCTCTGTCTAGAGAAATAAAAAAAAGTTGTTCTGTTGCATCAGTGTGCGTTATGTCATTGCTCTTAAACTTCTGCAGATACTGGACGAACTGTACAGAAATAAAGGTAGCTGGTTAGCTGAGTTTGCGTGGACAAAGAGTTCTGGCTATTTTCGTGTTGTCTGAAGGGTAGATGCAACGCCAATATCATTATCGGGGATCTGACAGAAGAGAGAGAGAGAGAGAGAGAGAGAGAGAGAGAGAGTTCTACCCACTTCTTTAGACTGAACTTCGGGCACCATGGCTCCTGGGAGAAGGCACTGGGTTGATTGCTTGGTTGCTTGTTTTATTGGTTAATGGACTGAGTTACTGTCTGATCTACTGATTGATTGTTTGACTGTTTTATTGGCAGTTGAGGTTTCATAACACTCACTTCAAAACGCTCATTAGATTTTTGTTTGTGCCAATAGCATGACTGGCATTCTCTTTTTGTCTAAAAGCAAATCTCCCAGATACAGACCATCAAATGATATCTGATAAACAGAGGAATAGAAACTTATGGAAGCATGCTATCCACACATAGAACATTGCTCGTGATTTGGTCGAGTACTCTTATTTACTGAATTGGTTCGAAGAGGAAAGCACTGAACTGAAAAAAAAAAAAAAAAAGACGGAGTGCTTGGCAGTTAATTCCAAGTTCTGATTCCCAGAACGGGATAAGTGTCAGCAATCCATGCGGTTCCCTGATAGCGTTAGGTTCCTGCGTAACTTGACACCACTACAATGCCAACCCTGCAGTACAGGTAACACATCTCAGTTTTGCAGACTATGAATCACGATCAACCCGGATACCAACCGCCATAGTAATAATAATAATAATAATAATGATAATAATAATGATGATGATGGTAATAATGATAAGCATCATCATCATTATAATCATAATAATTATAATAACAATAATAATGATAATAATAGCATGATATTGATGGCAATAGTGATGACGACAAACAGAAGAATATAACACTCATTCTATATTTCGCTTGAAAACCCCTCAAAGCACTTTACAATAACACATCAGTCAAACACACACACACACACACACACACACACACACACACACACACACACACACACACACACACACACACACACACACACACACACACACACACACACACACACACACACACACACACACACACACTTGCCCATCAGTAATATCTCTTGTAAGCCTGATACAGGACGTACTCTTCACATGACAGCAAGGTCTTACTCCCTCCTTCCTCCCGCTCCTAAAGCATGCCGGAAAATGCTTCCAAGTGCCGCCGTTGAAGCCGGGCATCTGCTCAAATGCAAAAGACATGAATCGATTTAGTGGTATCGTTTTCTCCCTGCTCTTCCTGTTGTTGTTTCCTTGCGGCTTCATTTGCATGCACGTGTGTGTGATGGGGAGGGGGGGGGGAGAGGGGAGAGCTGGGAAGGAAAGCGCGAATGAGGCGGGGAAGTGGGGGGCGGGGGGGCGGGGGGGGGGGGGGTAAGGAGGGGTTAGGGGTGGGGGTGGCGGGGTCAGCGGTTGCACTGTCAAGATGTTAAGCTTCTAGCTATGACGCTTAATTTTGCAGTTGCTTCCGAGTTCTTGGTGCCCACGAAAGACAGGGATAGTGAAGTCAGCGTGACACGGACATTCACGCGGCTAGAGGAGAGAAGTGAGTTGGGAAACAAAAAATGGAGCCACACTGGTCTTCACGTTCTTCTTCTTCGTTCGTGGGCTGCAACTCCCACGTTCACTCGTTTGTACACGAGCGGGTTCTTACATGTATGACCGTTTTTATCCCCGCCATGTGCTCCATACTCCGTGTTCGGGGGTGTGCATACAGGGTATGTTCTTGTTTCCACCACCCTCCGAGCGCTGATATGGATTACAGGATCTTTAACGATCATATTTGATCTTCTGCGTGCGTATGCACTCGAAGCAGGTTCACTCACAAGCAGATCTGCACACGTGTTAACATGGGAGATCGATAAAATCTCCACCATTTACTCACCAGGCGCCGTTACCGAGATTCGAACCCGGGACTCTGAAATTGAAAGTCCTACGCTTTAACAACTCGCGCCCGTCTACTTTCCATTCCAGTCAAGTTGTTTATCTTCTTCTGTTTTTTCTG
>NC_134882.1:9686051-9711051 GCF_041734735.1 Babylonia areolata
CACGGACAGACACACACACACACACACACACACACACACACACACACACACACACATATATATATATATATATATATATATATATATATATATATATATATATATATATATATATATATATATATATATATATATATGTTGTTACAGGAAATGTATTGTTTAATTTATTCGAAATATTCAGTAATTGTCTTTTCAACAAATTTCCACATGAAAGACTTCATGTCAAGTTTTGAAAACAGTTACTTGGTGTACATAAAAGAGCAATGGTTCTCCCCGTTTTAGGAGAATTAGGAAGATTTCCTTTTCGCCTAAAAATAATATGTCAAGTTGTTGGCTTTTGGATACACATATTAGAGCTTCCTCAAATTTCACTTGTATACACAACATATAACTGCATGTATCGTCAAACAAATGAAAATGTTCAGTGGCTACTTTTCATAAGAAATGTATTAACTAGCACTGGATTAGATCATGTTTGGAAAAATCAGTTCACTTTTAGTGTTAAAAGATTAAAGCATGCTGTATCCAAGAAGCTTGAAGATGAATATATAAAATTTTGGAAACAGAAACATGACAGTTCATCTAAATTAGCATTTTACAAGAACGCTGTGACAAATTATAAAATTGAACCGTATTCAAAGAATACAGCAAATACACAACACAGGAAAGCACTGACCACGTTACGAATCATCGCCCATGACTTACAAATCGAACAGGGAAGATATAAAAATACACCGAAAGAACAAAGACTGTGTGATACTTGTAACAGTTTAGAAGATGAGATTCACCTTTTAGACAATTGTGTAAAGTACAATACTTACAGACTCAGATTCCTAGTCGATATATGTCGTCCAAATGCAAAGCCTAGTGAATTGATCCTTCTAACAGAAATACAGCCAAGGCTGGCGAAATTTGTTCATGAATGTTTCTCTTCTTAATATGCTCATGTTTATGTTTCATTGTGTCTTATAAACTTTAAGGTTTTATGACAATTAAAAGTATTCTATTCTATTCTATTCACACACACACACACACACACACACACACACACACACACACACACACACAGAGGCAGACTGGTCTTTAACATGGTGTCACTGTCGTTGATCCTGAAACCTGGGTTGATCGTGGGGTCACTGCCCTGCTGGACGCATTACCACCATTTTTTTCCATTTCTGGCGGTCGTAGAGTAGCGCCTGAGTTTCTGAGGAAAAAAAGAGCTCCTCTCTGCCGCCACAGTTTTGTTGTCTGCCTCATCTCCTCTTTCCCTCCTCTGCACTGTCCCTTGAGGGATGGTCTTGGAGATCCCCGCGGATCTTTTCACGTGTCTATACCATCTGATGTTCCTTTTCTAATCACTCTGGTCAGTTTTCCATACCGAACAACGTGCTGTCAGATGTGGTTTATTATTATTTTTTCTTACTTCTAATTTTGTTCTGAGGTCTTGGAAGGAGATGCCAAGGAGTCTCCTGAACCCTGCTGATCTTCCCACGTGGCCATACCATCTCATGTTCCTGTTCTTCTCACTGTGGTCAAGGGGGTATTCATACCGAACAACGTGCTGTCTGATGTTGTTTTTGTTTCTTATCTCTTTTTTTTTTTTCTGAGGTCTTGGTAAGATATGCCAAAGAATCTCATGAAGCATCTCATTTCCGCTGCCTGGATCCTTCTCTGAAGCCTTGCATGTTTTTTTTTTTAGAAGCTGCAGCTTTGTTCCGAAACTGATGTTCTTATCTCTCCATATGGGCCCATCACTCTTGCTCAGTGCTGTTACGGTCTGCGCAGCTCTTGTTACGGTTTCTGTTTTGGACCCTTCTTCACTGATGACAGCACTAATGTACTTGAACTTATTCACTGTTTCAAGCTGTCGGCCGCTGACATTCATCTTGGTCTTGGTTGGTTTGGTCTTTGCCGTTTGCCATGAGTTTCGTCTTCTCGGTTGCTGAAAATATGGTATGCAGCGAATAACTTACATTTTTGCCTGAGGTTATTGTGGGTAGTTTGAGACACAAAAGGTAAAAAAGGGACAGAAACACACACACACACACACACACACACACACACACACACACACACACACACACACACACACACACACACACACACACACACACACACACACACACACCAATCGACTCACAGCACGTGCCCAGAAAAAGAGGAGAGGGGGAGAGTAGGAGGGTAGGGAGACAAACGAAAAAAAAAAAAAAGGAAACAGAGACAGGGGCACAATGAGGAGACAGAGATGATAGGAAATGACTGTTCGGAGGTGAAGGAGAGACAGCACACCAACCCCACCCCCACCCCCACCCTCTCCCTCTTCACGTCTGTCATAAATATGACCAGCGTCAGCCCAAGAAACCAGACTTTTTGACGCGGATGGGGAGACCATACAAATCACGGAAAACGCTTCTCCGGCCATTGGAGGCTTTGGCCATTATCCACCGACGTCCAGAGAGACCGAGGGGGTGTGTGGGGGGAGGGTGGGGTGGGTGAGGGGGTGAGGGGATGGAGCCCCAGATGGAAATGTCTTCCGATTGGCTACGTGCGCTTCTGGCAGTTCTGACATGTAATTCATTCCGAGTTGCTGTATTGCATAAGGCGCGCGCGCGAGAGAGAGAGAGAGAGAGAGAGAGCGGGAGAGACAGATAGACTGAGAGACAGCGCGAGAGAGAGAGAAAAAAAAAGAGAGAGAGAGAGCCAGAGCGACAGACAGAGAGACAGAGACAGATAGAAACAGAGAGACAGACATACAGATGGAGGTGAAGACAGAGACAGTCAAACAAACGGAAACACACACACACACACACACACACACACACACACACACACACACACACACACACACACACACACACACAAAGCGAAAGAGAGAGAGAGAGAAAGAAATAAATAAAAAGAAAGAGAGAGAGAGAGAGAGAGGGGTGACGTGGGGAGAGAGTAAGGGTGACAAGAGCGAAAAGGGAAAAAGAGAAGACGTAGGTGGGGTTAATGGACATAATTGACATTGCCTTCAGAGAAACGCAGAGAGAGCTAGAGAGAGACAGACATACAGACAGACAAACAGAGTGACAGAGACAGACAGGGAGAGAAACAAAGATGGGAAAGAGAGAGAAGAAAGAGAGAGAGAGAGTGGGAAAGACGGTG
This sequence comes from Babylonia areolata, assembly GCF_041734735.1. Taxonomy (NCBI): domain Eukaryota; kingdom Metazoa; phylum Mollusca; class Gastropoda; order Neogastropoda; family Buccinidae; genus Babylonia; species Babylonia areolata. Next base: position 9,689,199 of record NC_134882.1, read on the forward strand.
AGGGAGAAAGAGAGTGAACGAAATAGAAAGAGAGAGAGTGAGAGAGAGATAGGAGAGGGGGAGAAAGAGAAAGAACAAAGAGAAAGAGGCAGAGGGAGAAAGAGAGAGAGGGGAGAGAGGAGAGGGAAAGAGAGAGACAGAGACAGGGAAGACAGAGAGAGAAGATGGAAGTGAGTGGGTGTGGGGGATATGACTACGGGGAAGAAACGAGAGAGACTGCACCGAGATGAGAGAGAGAGAGAGAGAGAGAGAGAGAGAGAGAGAGAGAGAGAGAGAGAGAGAGAAGTGTCATCGCGTTTACAGAGACACAGAGATGGTACGGGAGAGAGAGAGCGACAGACAGAGACAGAGAGACAGACAGAGACAGATAGAAGCAGAGAGACAGACATACAGATGGAGGTGAAGACAGAGACAGTCAAACAAACGGAAACACACACACACACACACACACACACACACACACACACACACACACACACACACACACACACACACACACACACACACACACACGGGATGAAATATGGGACTGATATTGTTTTTAAACACCTGAGACGCATGAGAGACGGAACGTGTTAGGAGAGTAAGGACCGGTATTGCCTTTACAGATAGAGAGGGTGGGGCCAAGAGATTTAGGCAGATTGAGATCAAACGGAGGAGAACTAGAGAGAGAAGTTCAGTTTAGCTACCATTCTAAATTTATAGTGTTGAACAGACGGCAGAGTTAGCGATAACAGATGAGACAAAAAGAGACAGAGAGAAACAAAGGAGAGAACGACAGAGAGAGAGAGAGAGGGGGGGGGGGGGGGAGAAAGAAAGAGAAAAAGACAGACAGACTCATATACAGAGATATACAGACCACAGAGAGAGAGAGAGAGGGGGGACAGAGAGAGGGGTTTGAACAAGAGTTTTGTTATATCAGCAGAACAAAGAAAAAAACCACATTAAACTTGTTATAAATAATAATGATGATGATAATAATAATAATCATCATCATCATAAAATTAATAATAATAGTAATAATAATAATAATAATAATAATAATAATAATAATAATAAAAAATAAAAAAAAATTAAAAAAAACACCACGCGATACAAATAGTATACGATTTCAAAGCTACATTTCCAAATGACGTTAAAATACGTATAAATACATAAAACATACATAAATGTCATTTACAACACACGCGCGCGCGCGAGCACGATACACACACACACACACACACACACACACACACCGTAGAGAGAGAATGACTGTCAAGCATGATATTTTATTGGGCGTAAAATGGAGTCAGCGAGAGAGAAAACGAGAGAGAAAACGAGAGAGAAAGAGACAGAGACAGAGAGAGACACAGAGAGAGAGAGAGAGAGAGAGAGAGAGTATTTGTCGCTGCACATGACAGGCAGAAAAAAAAAAAAAGACAGATAATTGGGCATGGGGGTAAGGGAAGCGGGGGCAGGGGAGAATATGAAGAAGGGAGGGAAAGAGTGAGGTAGGCGAAAAGCAGCGTTGCAGGGGAGATCATTCTGTATGCAAAACGAGGATGTTCTCTTCCGGACACTGGCGCAAAGACGACGTGTTGTTTGCCGCGCATCTTTTGTTTTTACACCAAAATGGCCGAGGTTTTCGGGGGAAGAATCGTTGGCACCACATTTGACTGGACAAATAGGGGTTTGCGTGTTTTGTTGTTGTTTTTGTTGTTATTGCTGTTGTTGTTGTTGTTGTGTGTTTTTTTTGGGGGGGTTGTTTTGTTTTTGTTTTTGTTTATTTGATTTTGGTTTTGATTGTTTGTTTATATATATATATATATGTAAAGAATGTTAAAATCCAAATCTGTTCAGCTCAGAATGATTGTAGGGGACTTCAAACGAAAAGAAAGTAGTTTTTGACATTTTTAAAATTATTTTTCGTTTTTAAATATTTTCTTCTCCTTCTTCTTGTTCTGCTTACTGTTGTTAACGATGCTTAAGATTTTGATCTCCGACTATGCTTAAAAAAGAGATAATCAAACACACACACACACACACACACACACACACACAACACACACACACAGTGCAGTAAGGACCACGCACGGAACTGAGATGGAAACGCTTCGCTCGACAAACAAACGATGACACCTTATATCCGTCATCTCACAAAAGCCGAAAAGTTTTTGGCTGTCATTACAAAAGCCCACCAGCGCAGCTTTGTCAGAGACCTGTTGGAAAACGAAACGATTGCAGAGAGCGACCGGAGATTGCCTGGAGTGCCTGCGATCGATTCTGAATGCTGTAATTCCCTGGAATGCTCTAATCGTCTGATGACATCCACTGGTGTCTCCACTTTGATTTTCGGTGTTTTTGAGTCCTTCCCCGCCACCCCTCCCACCCCCACGCCCCTCCGGCCCCCCTGCCCCTCCCCCCCCCCTTTTTTTTCGTTCGTTCATGTCTTTTTCTTTCTTTCTGTCTTTCTTTCTTTCTTTGTTTATTAATAAACAAATTAATCAATGTGTCTATTTATTCATTATTCATTTATTTAATTATTCATTTGTTTACTTATTTGTTCGCTTGTTTTTTTGTTGTTGTTTTTTACGTTATTTATTTATTTGGATAAACAACTGAACAATCCAACAATCATGCAATGGAAACAAAATAATTAAAGGGAAATAAGGAAAGATATAATTCAGTCACAACGACTATTTTCGTCAGATACTTCTTTCGTCACCATCATTATCATCGTAGTCGTAGTCTTTGTTAGTAGTAGTAGTAGTAGCAGCAGCAGCAGCAGCAACAGCAGCAGCAGCATTATCATTTGTTTGCTGTCCGATGATCTGCGTCAGTTCGGTGGCTTCAGTTTCAGACGATCATCCTGATCTCCCTACAGGCAGCTACATGCAGGTTCATCTGTTTCACAGTCCCATTGCCGGCAACTCACAGAAAGCTATTGATGTTAGGTTTGCCAGGGGGCCACAGACTACAGGATACCCTGCAGTGTTGCTGAGTCACTTCCATTGTGTCCAGTAGTAGTAGTAGTAGCAGCAGTAGTAGTAGTAGTGTTTGCTCAGATTCATCATGCACGGGACCCAATCTCCCTAAGCTCCACGTGAGAGGTACAAACACCTGTAGTGTTGATCAACAGCAATGCGCAACACTCCCGATATCTCATACTTGAAGTGGATGGATGACTCTCGGCTGAGTGGTTCGTCTTCCCCTTTTGAGCCCTTGCTTACTACGCTTTGGTTCGGAGCCGACCATGAGCTCTACAATCCTTACCTATGATGTGTGTGTGTGTGTGTGTGTGTGTGTGTGTGTGTGTGTGTGTATGTGCATGTGTGCGTGTGTGTGTGGGTGTGTGTGCGTGCGTGCGCGCATGTCATTTTTAGTAATCTTATACCGTTTTTTTGTTGGATGTTTTCATTTGTTAATATTGTTGTGCAATACTCTATTGTCTTAACATGAGTATGTGTGTATGTGTGTATGTGTGTGGGTGTGTGTGGGTGTGTGTGGGGTGGGGTAGTATATCGTCAGCTATTGGGAATTCTTATTTGACTAGTTTTAATCTCTTCTTATGTTGCGCATGATTTTATGCCAGTGTTTACAATGAGCCTGTGATTGCACAACTTAATTTCCATGTGGATTAATAAAGTGTTTTTGATTTGATTTGATTTGATGAGTCTGAAGCCGTGTCATGTCAGTGGCTGACGCAGTTATCTCAGACGTTGACGCAGTTCCTCTTGTTGTACTAGATTTTCTGTCTTATTCCCGTGATTGACGAGTGCAACAGACAACTACTGGCTGTTAAAGCGTTTGATTTTCAATTTGAAGGTCTCGGGTTCGAATTCCAGTCACGACGCCTGGTGGGTAAAGGGTGAAGATTTGTTTTGTTGTTGTTGTTTTGTTTTTCCCCGATATCCCAGGTCAAAATGCTTGCAGACCTGCTAGTGTCTGAACCACCTTTGTGTGTTTTCGCATGCAGAAGATCAATTACGCACGTTAATGATCACGTAATCCATGACTGCGTTCAGTGGGTTATGGAAACAAGAGCATACCCGGTATACACTCACCTAGAAAACGGAGTATGACTGACTACATTGTGGGTGTAAAACATTCATGCATATAAAAACCAACTCATGAACACGAGTGAACGTGGGAGTCGCGGCCCACAAACAAAGAACGTCTCACAACACACACACACACACACACACACACACACACACACACACACACACACACACACACACACACACACACACACACACACACACACACACACACACACACACAATTGTTCTTTAAACTTTTTTCTTATGATATACTTTTCCTCTGATACATAACATGAACTTCTTTTTTTTTAACACTAATATTCACATGCATTCCCTTTACTTTATACATTACCTTACACCTTTCCGTCTAAAAACACTTATAGTGAATAGACGTTAAACTGAAGAAAACACACACACACACACACACACACACACACACACACACACACACACACACACACACACACACACACACACACACACACACACACACACACACACACACACACACCGCGCAAATAAAAATCACGAGGGTGAAATTCATATGAAACCACTTTGTTTGACGAACCAAAATATAATCTCACATAACCACCATCTAACTAATCTCCACGAGTGATTAGCTGTCGCTTCGGAAGCCCACCAGGCCCAACCTCAGAGACAGGGACCGGAGATTGCCCAGACTGGGTGCAATTTATTTCGAGTGCTGTCATTGTCTGAAGTGCTGATGACATCGGCAGCCGTATCGGGGTTGTTTCTGGCGCTGCCAAGAGGGTGACAGAAAATCAAAGTGAAAGAATCACGCAAGCAAGCAAGCAAGCAAGCAAAAAGTTTTTTTTTTTTTTTTTTTTTGTTTTTTCCATCATTGCTATTGTTGCCATTGCGTTTTTCACATCTCGTCCCCACGTTATCATTGTCGTCATGTATTCACAGTGATATCTCTATCTCTTCACAATTTATATCCGTCATCGTCGTCGTCGCCGCTGTCGTCATCAGTACGGTCATTATCGTCAACAGCATCGTCATCATCATCACCTTCTTCTTCCTCTTCCTCTTCTTCTTATCTTCCCTCTTCTGCTTCATTTGATCATTATTTAAGATAACTGTGATGTTGTTTTTAACACTGTTCTCCTTCTCGCTGCCTTAAACCTTTCAGTAACCAAACGCCTTTCTTTCTAGCAATCGAGGAAAGATGAAAGGTTCGGGGAAAGTGAAATACAGAGTGGGCAAACAAAAATCGTGTAATGTTGTCACCTGACTGGTCCCTCAGGGATGCGCTGTCCTTTCCCAAGCCAATTAAAAAGCTTTGGCTGAGGGCTTTGGGGAAAAAAACAAAAAAAACAAACAAACAAAAAAAACAACTTTTAAAAGAGAGAGATAGAGAGAGGTGACTGAGAAGACTGAGATCAATTCTAAATGTTCTTACTAGTTGCCTGAAGATCTAATGACATGAGCTGTACTTCAGTCTAGTTCTTGCGATACGGAGAGTGGTAGCGAAGGAGGCCCAAGGCCATTTCCTCCGACAATTGTTTTTATTTTATTTATTTGTATTTATTTATTTTTATTAATTATTATTATTATTATTATTATTATTATTATTATTATTATTATTATTATTATTATTTACTGTGTCAAAAGCGGCAAGTATTTTTTTTCCTCTGTCTTCCATGTTAGTGCACAAGTCTCTCTCTCTCTCTCTCTCTCTCTCTCTCTCTCTCTCTCTCTCTCTCTCTCTCTGTGTGTGTGTGTGTGTGTGTGTGTGTGTGTGTGTGTGTGTGTGTGTGTTTATGCTAACTTTTGAAGCATGTACTTAACATAATTAGTCAATGTACAAGCTGCAGGCTATAAACCACCAAGTGTATTTCTTCGAACCTGTTGAAAATAAACCAACAACCACATCATTGTCAACACGGGCAGTGGTATTTCTTTTCCTTTTATTTTTTTTCATCGAAATCATCATCACCACCACCACCACCGGTCGATATTGTATTCAGAAACAGTACCATTAGTAGAAGAAGTAGTAGTGGTAGTAGTTGTAGTGGCGGCGGCGGCGGTGGTGGTGGTGGTTGTGGTGGTTGTGGTGCCAAAAATATTATCGATTCCTGACTCTCACCCCACCAATCGTTGTAAAAGAAGAAGAAGGAGAAGAAGAAGAAGAAGAAGGAGAAAGGGTGGAGACAGCACGATAGCCTTTCAATAAACAAAGACCTTGAGCTGTCGTCATCTATCTTGATCCCAAGGGATGTGATGTTCTCTCTGAAACATTATCTTAGGCCTCCTGGGGGTAGGGTGGGGTGGGGGTTGGGGTGGGGGGTGGGAGGAACTCTAAAGGATGAGGGCAGAGATTACAAAGACTGGGATCGATGCTGGCTATTTGAATGAAGCCGCTACTGATAACATGGATAAGAAAACTCTTTCGGACTATAATCATGGAAAAGGTGGTAAGAAAACGAAAAGAAAAATTAAATGGATTTCGGTTGTTGATATTTTTTTTCTTTCTTTCTTTTTTTTTTCTTTTTTTTTTCTATTTTTGTTATTTTTGTTCTTTTTTTTTTCTTTTGGCAGTCGTTGTGTATCACATTGTTGATTGACCGATCCATTGTATATATATTTTTTTTCTTCTTCGTCTTTTCCTGAGTCCTTCAATCCCCACACCCTCAAGCCCTGTCTCACACTCTCTTTCATTGCTTTATGTTAACATTTGTTATCTTTGCGTCTTTCTTATCCCCCCCCCCCCCCCCACACACACACCCCTTCTACTCTGTCTTCTGTGTTCTGTTTACTTTTGTTCGTTTTTTTTTTTCTTGATTCTTATTACCCATCATGCGCCATGCGCAATAACCGAGTGGTTAAAGCGTTGGACTTTCAATATGAGGGTCCGGGGTTCGAATCTTGGTGGCACCTGGTGGGTAAAAGGTGGATATTTTTCCGATCTCCCAGGTCAACATATGTGCAGATCTGCCAGTGCCTGAACCGCCTTCGTGTGTATACGCACGCAGAAGATCAAATACGCACGTTAAAGATCCTGTAATCCATGTCAGCGATCGGTGGGTTATGGAAACAAGAACATACCCAGTGTGCACACCCCAGAAAGCGGAGTATGGCTGCCTACATGTCGGGGTAAAATAATAAACAAAACGGTCATACACGTAAAATGTTAAATGTTTGAGTGTGTATGTGTGCGTGCCTGAAATCTGATTGTGCGACACAGGAAACGAATGGTGAGTGTCCAATGGCAGCCTTCAGTCGGCTCTACCCAGGTAGGCAGCCTGTTGTGCAAATGACTACCGTGTTTGTAAAGCGCTTAGAGCTTGGTCTCCGACCGAGGACAGGCGCTATATGAATATCCATATCAATCAGTCAATATTGCCACAGGTAACATCTTCTTTAAGCAATAATCCAGTGTCCTGTTGATTAAGGTAAACGGAGAATAACCATTGAATGTGCTCTCTCACACTGAACTAAATGCATTCCACACGTTGGGTGTAATCATGTAGGTGTTATGTTTTATTTACCTGCTGCGCCACTGGCTGTTGACATTTTCACTCCTTATAAGTTATTTGACCGTGTGCCTTCCTTGACCATTTCTTCTTTTTAAAGTGATGGACTGAATCCCGTACTTTCACTTTTAAACGCACATATTGTGAAATTGTTATTTATTTATTTATTTATTAATAAGGCCCATTCTATCATCGACAGTAATTGAATGAACTGGTTATTCACTACGTCAGCCAGTCAGCTGGTTGGTTGGTTTTCTATTTCCCATTTCCTCAGTTGTGAGTTACTGAAATGGTGAGTAAGTTTGGTTTGTATGTACGCATGTGTGTATGTATGTATATGGGTAGGTAGGTAGGCATGTAGGTAGGTGAGTAATTCATTCCTACCTTCGTTTATTCGTTCGTTAGTCAGTCACGTCGGTTATCTGAGCTGGTCTCTTGGCTGAACAGTTGAGATATTACGCAGACAATAAGAAAAAAAGGTGTAATTAGAACACTGCACCTCAACTATTCTTACTGGCTCACGTTTGACTGAGCAGGCAGTGCAGCATCAAATAAATGGTCACATCAATCGCAGATCGCTAACTCCCCACACCCCCATACAGAAATGACAATAACTGCCCAACGATTCCGCCTAGCTCTTTGGGTGTTCCAAACTTTATTAGAAATAATGAAGAATTTTGTTCTTTTCATTTCGTTAAATTGATCATGCCAAATGTTGATTGGGTTCATGGCTCCCTCCTCTATGCTTGTGCGCGTTGAAACTAAACGAAGAAAAAGTGAAAGGCATGTTTTTTCTTTATACCATAATACTACGTCGACTGAACAACCGCTATCATTGCAGCCCCTTGCCCTTCAATCTTGTGAAGCGTCAGCCTCCCATTTGTCCATTTTCTCTGTCACTCTGGCCCCACCGCCAATGTGGTAATGGCAGGGAATCGGGCGCGCCATTCAAGACGCCACAACACCTTGACAGAGCATGCGCCGACATGCGCGTGCATGCAAATCAAGGCAAAGGGACACTACAACGGGAATAATGGAGAACATTATATTACGTGGAAAAAAGAAAACAACGACGACAACGAAAAACACACACACCAGTAAATCGCCTTTTATACAGACATTGGAGTTCGCTGGTGGAGGGAAGAATTTTAAGTGATATGAATAACATGCTTTATTTATTGATTGTTGCTTAGGGCACAGCTAGCCGATCACCGATGTCATGTCGGGGCTGAAGAATGTCATTTTCGTATTGTAACTTTATGTTATTATACATTGATCGAACACCTGGGAGATAAAGGATGGCACTGCAGTCTTGAGAGAACGAAAGAGCTTTTATGATAATAAAACCGGCGATATCAATTTGTCTTGTGTTACATGAAAGACAAGCTTCGAGACCACAGAATATCGAATGGGTGTGGTTAAAAAAAAAAAAAAAAAAAAAAAAAAAAGAAGAAGAAGAAAGAAAATGAATAAAGAGTCGGGTAGCAGTCTGAACTCAAGTATTGGCTGATTGATCAACTGATCGATTAAATGATTCAAAATTGGTGAGCGAGTGATGATTAGATGATTTTGGATCAAAGAAGAATCTCTGAATTGGTTGAACGACTGAGTGCATTGCAAATCCACTCTGCAAATTGCCTGCTGGAATGTTCTTCTCTCTCTCTCTCTCTCTCTCTCTCTCTCTCTCTCTCTCTCTCTCTCTCTCTCTCTCTCACACACACACACACACACACACACACACACACACACACACACATACGCACGCACCCCCCCCAAAAAAAACCAAAAAAACACACAAACAAACACACGCACACATGCACGTGAGTGTGTGTATGTGTGCGTGTGTGTGTGTTTGCGCGCGCGCGCGTTTATGCAAATGTGACCAACGCATGTGATAATTCAACAATTATCAAGGAGAGAGAGAAGTGTCAAGATTTAGCACAGTTTTCACGACAAATTTTCAAGCTGATGTGTGACTCCACACGATATCGAAAACATCGTGACCGCATGTTAACATAAACCCTTTTTTTTTTCCTATACGGGCCTTCCATCCCAACCACTGATGAGAAACACGATTTTCTGGCCTGTTAACCACATCACCATGGATACTGACTGGCATCTCTTCTCCACTTCCCGCCGCTGGTAGGGTGCTGAATGGAAATGGAGAGCGTCAATAGTTGTTGTTGGGTTGTTGTTTTTTCACTTTTTTTTTTTTTCAAGCAAGACAGAGTTTTCCGAGCATTTAGCTCTGCCCGATGTTGTCATTCCAACCCATTACCTCCCATTATCCTCAGCATCAGTGTCACATTTTTCCCCACGATCCCAGTCTGTCTTATTACCGGATACACGAAAATGGTAGCGTATTAATAATAATAATATTATTATTATTATTATTATTATTATTATTATTAATCGATCAAGCGACTAATTAGAACAGAGGCTGTGCCGACGCGCACGTGCATGCATATTATCAGACCTAAGGAATGTTGCAAGGGGTGTGGGTGGTGGGTGGTGGAGATATGATATTGCAAGGCAAAATGTGTGTATGATACTTTCTGGTCTGAGAACCTGGCTTTCCATTGTTTTGGAGATTATATCTTCTTGTTGAGCCACAAATACAAAACGGCAAAGCAAGGCAATGTAAAAATCCCTTGGGTTCCCATACAAACAAAAAGAGCGATGTCAAAAGAACAATAAGAAAACATAAAGTGCATTCGCGCAAACACGCAAATACACAATAATATAGCGGTTTTTTTTTTCTTTTCTTTGCCATTATCAGCATTCTTGTCTATATCAACAGACATAATTTCATCAAAAGGACATAAACATAGAAGAAGCAAATTATCAAAGTTTAGACAATATTCTTTTCTTTACTTCTAAAAACAATAAGTGGAATTTAATGGAGTTTGGGCGGGATCTATAATACCCAGATAAGCATTTTTTTTTTTTGTCTGACGCTTTCAAAAAAAAAAAAAGGGGGGGGGGGCACAAAAACAAATAGTGAAACGCATCATCAATGTGGTTTTTAGAACATTTATAACATATTCTTTCGTTTCTAGGTCATTTGTCGAAGCACAGTCTATTAACAGGCATTATAGGTTGTTCTAAAGTTAACTAACTGGACTACACAATCATTTTGGTGAACATCTTGACCAAAGTTTTACTTAAACACCCTGTAATCAATACACATAGTATCATTATATAGTTTTCTATAACAGTCTTGCAAAAACTGATCTTTTAAACAGCACTTCGCTTTGAACCAAGTGTGGGATGTACTTCAAGACTGTGTTGGTCTAACCAGAAACCACTTAATCCAATTTCATTCAGTATATTGTGAATACTTTTCAGGTACTGGTTCTGATGTTTGTTGGTGATGTATAAATTGAAGGACATTTGTAATAAATCGAACATAGTTTGAAGTAACCAGGCTTGTAAAGAGCTGAAATCAATATGCAAGCATTCTGGTTTTTTTTTTTTTTTTTTTTTTTTTTTTTTTTTTTTTTTTTTTACAGGGGCAGGCACGGTGAACTTACCAGTTTCACCAAATACCATATACTATGATTATCACTGGTTATCTTTGATTATTCTGAATGGCAACATCCACATATTGTTGCTTTCGCGAAACTGTAAGATCTTGTAATACTTATTCGTTGTATCAACTGAGCGAGTAGTTTACCATCCCTTCACCACTGCCCATACCCTCTTGCTTCATTCTCTCTCTCTCTCTCTCTCTCTCTTCCTCTCTCTCTCTCTCTCTCTGTGTGTGTGTGTGTGTGTGTGTGTGTGTGTGTGTGTGTGTGTGTGTGTGTGTGTGTGTGCGTGTGTCTATCTTTCTCTCTGTCTGTTTGTCTGTCTGTCTGTCTGTCTGTCTTTGTGAATGTGTGTCTTCATGTTTTACATTTATTTGCTTATTTATCATCATTGTTGTCTTATTTATTTTTATTATTATTATTATTATTATTATTATTATTATTATTATTATTATTGTTACTACCTTTTTTATATTGTAATTATTTATTTTGTTTTGTTGATTTATTTACTTATTTATGTACGCTTATCTATTATTTATTCACCTTTTTTTTTTCTTTTTTCCTTTTTTTTCTCAAGGCCTGACTAAGCGCATTGGGTTACGCTGCTGGTCAGGCATCTGCTTGGCAGATGTGGTGTAGCGTATATGGATTTGTCCGAACGCAGTGACGCCTCCTTGAGCTACTGAAACTGTCTGTCTGTCTCTCTTTCTGTGTGCATCTATCTGTGTCTGTGTCTCTGTATCTGTTGACGAATACTTTGTTTCTCTCCCTCTCTTGCACCCTCTCTGTGTCTTCTCTTACTCTGTCTGTATGACTCTGTCTTTGTGTATCTCTCTGTCTTACAAGTGTTAATGGATAATTTGACTCTCCCAATCTCTCACTGTTGTGTTTGAATTGTGGTCCATGGCCAAAGTTCAATTAAAACAATTTCGTTCGTTCGTTTGTTCGTTCACTGTATTTCCCTGTCTTAAGTGTTAATGACGAATCTCTCTCTCTCATCTCTCTCACTCTCGCCCCCCCCCTCCCCCCCCCCCCCCCCCCCTCTCTCTCTCTCTCTCTTTCTGCCTTGACACAGGGCGCAGCTCCCTTGCAGTTCATTGACCTTTTTTTTTCAGGAAGAAGAAGACCTGGACATCTTGACAGAGCATGTGCCAACAGACGCCTGCACACAAATCACACCCAAAACAACACAGCAAGATGGGAAGTGTTATAGGGAAGGCAAGTGGTAAGGCGGGAGGGGGGGGGAGCGGGGAGCGGGGAGGGGGGGAGGGGGTGCGGAGGGCAGGGTAGGGAGTGGTGGAGGGTCGGACAGTGAGGACAATTTCACCCCCTCCACACCCCCACCGAACTCCCTACCTCCCAAACAAAAAGAAATGCAAAAACAATGTTGATGCACGTCTTTTGCAACGGGTTTTGGTAACGGGTATTCAGACCCACTGGTTTGGGGCAAACACTTTTCAGGTGAAATCAAGGGAATCTCTCTCTCTCATCTCTCTCACCCCCCCACCCCCCCCACCCCCCACCCCTCTCTCTCTCTCTCTCTCTCTCTCTCTCTCTCTCTCTCTCTCTCTCTTTCTGCCTTGACACAGGGCGCAGCTCCCTTGCAGTTCATTGACCTTTTTTTTTCAGGAAGAAGAAGACCTGGACATCTTGACAGAGCATGTGCCAACAGACGCCTGCACACAAATCACACCCAAAACAACACAGCAAGATGGGAAGTGTTATAGGGAAGGCAAGTGGTAAGGCGGGAGCGGGGGGGGGGGGGGGGAGAGAGAGAGAGAGAGAGAGAGAGAGAGAGCGGGGGTGGGGGTGGGGGGTGCGGAGGGCAGGGTAGGGAGTGGTGGAGGGTCGGACAGTGAGGGCAATTTCACCCCCTCCACACCCCCACCGAACTCCCTACCTCCCAAACAAAAAGAAATGCAAAAACAATGTTGATGCACGTCTTTTGCAACGGGTTTTGGTAACGGGTATTCAGGGCGCAGCTCCCTTGCAGTTCATTGGGGGGAGTAATGGAAGGTAGGACAGTGAGGACAATTTTTTCACCCCCTTCACAACCCACCCTACTCCCTACATCCCAAACAAAAAGAAATGCAAAAAACAAAAAAACAAAAACAAAAAAAAGTTGAAGCACGTCTTTTGCAGTTGGTAACGGGTATTCAGACCCACTGGTTTGGGGAAGCACTTTTCAGGTGAAATCAAGTGAATATCTATCTATCTATCTATGTATCTATCTATCTATCTATCTATCTGTCTGTCTGTCTATATATGTATATATATATATATATATATATATATATAGAGAGAGAGAGAGAGAGAGAGAGAGAGAGAATCCGTTATCATCGAGTAGTAAATAATTCTAAACTTCACCCTTCATGGATCTCTCTGATGGATTATATGTGATTTGTGTGACACGAGATGGTATGCTGAGATCTAACACATTTCGTGGTAATTACATTAACAGAGCTTTGTCCACACTTCACACCAAGGGGAATATCATTTTCTACGGCTACACCTATCCTTCCTTCCCTCCCCCTCCCTACCCTACTCTCTGTGTGATCCTGTCTCTCATTTGATCTATTCATCTCTTCATGTGCCCCCCCCCCCCCCTCTCTCTCTATGTCTCTGTCTCTCTTTTTATCTTTGTATCACTCTGTTTGCCCACTTACCACACCCTCCCTCCACTGTCTCTCCACTTGTCCTTCTCATAATGCGTCTATCTGTCCATATCCCCATTTTCCCGTCGCCTTATTTGATATCATTTATGTCTCTTACATCAGTGTTTTAAATTTTATCATTACTGTTCTCTGTTAATTTCACTTGACTCATTCATGTGTAGCATTCATGCTACGGTTTTGTTGTTGTTTTTCCCTTGGTGTGTGTGTGTGTGTGTGTGTGTGTGTGTGTGTGTGCATGTGCGTGTGTGTGTGTGTGTGTGTGTGTGTTACTCGCTTCCGTTTCATACATATGTGAGCGATGTTGTGTCTCTCAGTTTGACGCTGTGTTATACTTGTACATTATAAATGTATTAAGTATTAAGTATAACAACATTTACATGCCTTTATGTTTGTGTGTCTCTTAGAACAACGGTAGATGTGTAAGTCAACCAAAGTGCTAATGTCTTCACCGTTAGAAGATAAAGATTCATTCATTCATTCATTCATTCATTCATTCCTCTCTCTCTCTCTCTCTCTCTCTCTCTCTCTCTCTCTCTCTCTCTCTCTTTCAGCCTTAATACTGGGTGCAGCTTGCTTTGTTGTCCAGTGACCTTTTTCAGGAAGAAGAGGACCGGACATCTTGACAGAGCACGTGCCACCAAACACCTGCACACCCAAACGAACACAGCAAAGGTAGGGAAAGTGAATGGTACCACAGGGTGGTGGTGGGGGTGGTGGGGGAGGGTGATGAAGGGTAGGGCAGTAAGGACAATTCCACGGCTCCCCCACCCCCACCCCCCCCCACTGAACCCTCAATACCCCTAGTGACCCTGAATAAAAGGAAAAGAAAAAAAGTTGATGCATGTATTTTGATGTCAGTGTTGGATATTCATTCCCACTGGTTTGGAGAAGCACGTTTCTGACTATCAATATTGAGGGAATGCATAAAAAGCCATTATTGTTGACAAAGAAACAAAATCATAAACTTCACACTTTAGGGGTCTCTCAGACAGATTGGAAAAAGATTTTTGTGGCAAGAGTTGGAGCTGTTGTTGATCTAACACATTCGGTGGTTAATTAGGCATAATATATTAACAGAGCTTTGTCCATAATTCACACTGGGAACATCATACTCCAGGGCTACACCTCTTCCTTCCCTGACCCACCACTCTCTCTCTCTCTTTATGTGACACTATCTCTCTTTCAATCAATTTATCTATGTGTGCACGCCCCCCTCTCGAAGCGTCCCTGTCTCACTTTTTATGTCTGCATCACCCTCTGCCCACTTACCAACTCCTCCCTCTCTCTCTCTCTCTCTCTCTCTCTCTCTCTCTCTCTCTCTCTCAGCCATTATACCTGGTGCAGCTTGCTTTGTAGTCCAGTGACCCTTATCAGGAACAGGACCGGACATCTTGACAGAGCACGTGCCACCAAACACCTGCACACCCAAACGAACACAGCAAAATGGAAAGTGTGGTAGGGTAAGCGAATGGTACTAGGGTTTGGGATGGGGGTGGGGGGGGGGTGATGAAGGGTAGGGCAGTAAGGACAATTCCACGGCTCCGCCCCCCCCCCCTCCCCCCCCCCCCCCCCCCCCCCCCCCCACACACACACACACACTGAACCCTCAATACCCCTAGTGACCCCGAATAAAAGGAAAAGAAAAAAAGTTGATGCAGGTATTTTGATGTCAGTGTAGGATATTCATTCCCACTGGTTTGGAGAAGCACGTTTCTGACTATCAATATTGAGGGAATGCATAAAAAGCCATTATTCTTGACAAAGAAACAAAATCATAAACTTCACACTTTAGGGGTCTCTCAGACAGATTGGAAAAAGATTTTTGTGGCAAGAGTTGGAGCTGTTGTTGATCTAACACATTCGGTGGTTAATTAGGCATAATATATTAACAGAGCTTTGTCCATAATTCACACTGGGAACATCATACCCTAGCGCTACACCTCTTCCTTCCCTGACCCACCGCTCTCTCTCTCTCTTTATGTGACACTATCTCTCTTTCAATCAATTTATCTATGTGTGCACGCCCCCCTCTCGAAGTGTCCCTGTCTCACTTTTTATGTCTGCATCACCCTCTGCCCACTTACCAACTCCTCCCTCTCTCTCTCTCTCTCTCAGCCATTATACCTGGTGCAGCTTGCTTTGTAGTCCAGTGACCCTTATCAGGAACAGGACCGGACATCTTGACAGAGCACGTGCCACCAAACACCTGCACACCCAAACGAACACAGCAAAATGGAAAGTGTGGTAGGGTAAGCGAATGGTACTAGGGTTTGGGATGGGGGTGGGGGGGGGGGTGATGAAGGGTAGGGCAGTAAGGACAATTCCACGGCTCCGCCCCCCCCCCTCCCCCCCCCCACACACACACTGAACCCTCAATACCCCTAGTGACCCTGAATAAAAGGAAAAGAAAAAAAAGTTGATCCAGGTATTTTGATGTCAGTGTAGGATATTCATTCCCACTGGTTTGGAGAAGCACGTTTCTGACTATCAATATTGAGGGAATGCATAAAAAGCCATTATTGTTGACAAAGAAACAAAATCATAAACTTCACACTTTAGGGATCTCTCAGACAGATTGGAAAAAAGATTTTTGTGGCAAGAGTTGGAGCTGTTGTTGATCTAACACATTCGGTGGTTAATTAGGCATAATATATTAACAGAGCTTTGTCCATAATTCACACTGGGAACATCATACCCTAGCGCTACACCTCTTCCTTCCCTGACCCACCGCTCTCTCTCTCTCTTTATGTGACACTATCTCTCTTTCAATCAATTTATCTATGTGTGCACGCCCCCCTCTCGAAGTGTCCCTGTCTCACTTTTTATGTCTGCATCACCCTCTGCCCACTTACCAACTCCTCCCTCTCTCTCTCTCTCTCTCTCTCTCTCTCTCTCTCTCTCAGCCATTATACTGGGTGCAGCTTGCTTTGTAGTCCAGTGACCCTTATCAGGAACAGGACCGGACATCTTGACAGAGCACGTGCCACCAAACACCTGCACACCCAAACGAACACAGCAAAATGGAAAGTGCGGTAAGGAAAGCGAATGGTACTAGGGGGTGGGATGGGGGTGGTGGTGGTGGTGGTGGTGGTTTGATCCTTATGTCTAAAATGATATAATTATTGTTTGTTCACAGTCCCCAAGCGCGTTGGGTTACGCTGCTGGTCAGGCATCTGCTTGTCAGATGTGGTGTAGCCTATATGGATTTGTCTGAACGCAGTGACGCCTCCTTGAGCTACTGAAACTGAAACTCACATTCCCCTTCATGAGGGGCCTAGGCCTAAAATGTATAAACCATCTGAATCTGAATCTCCCTCTCTCTCTCTCTCTCTCTCTCTCTTTATCTCTGTATCTCTCTCGATGCCCACTTACCCCTCCCTCCCTTCTCTCTTATTCAATCTCCTTCTCTCTGACTCTGACTCTGTCTCTCTCTGTCTCTCTCTTTCAGCCTTCATAGAGGGTGCTGCTTGCTTGACCTCTTCAGGAAGAAGACAGGACATTTAGACATAGCATGTGCCAACAATGGCAAGCTCGCAAATTACACACAAAAAAAAACAAAAAACGAAAAACAAAACAAAACAAAACAAAACGTTGCAAGATCAGAGGCGTGGTGGGGAAAGCAAGTGGGACAATGGTGTGTGTGAGTGTGTGTGTGTGGGAGGGGGGGAAGGCGAGGGTGGGGCGGGGGATGATGGGGGGGGGATGGGGAAGTGTGGCTGAGGTGGTGATGGTGGGAAGGGCATTGTGGACAGTGCTACCCATTCGCACCCCAAGCCCCCCAGCCTTTTAAAAGTACTGGAAGAAACACACACACACACACAAACACACACACACACATACACACACAAACACACACACACACACACACACACACACACACACACACACACACACACACACACACACACACACACACACACACACACACACACACACACCATGATGCACGTCTTTTGCAATCGGTGACGGGCTATTCAGTCCCACTGGTTTGTGGAAGCACGTTTCTTGCGACATGCAGGGGGGATGAAAAACCCATTATTCTCGATTCCCCAAATCTCCCAAATTTCATCCTTTAGGGATCTCTTCGACGGATTGCACAAGATTTGTGTGTGAAACGAGATGGAGCTGTTGGAAAGCCGAGACAGAACTCATTCGATGGTTATTATATTAACAGAGCTTTGTCCATAATTTTTTTGTAGGGGATATTACATGTCAGGACTATGTTATCAAACACTGAATTCGAATTGCAGGTGATTATATACATTCCAGTTGTATTTCTGATGTAGACCCCAAATAATTATGTTGTCAGGACTGTTCGTCGTATATGGTTATTAATAACAACAGATATAGTTTAAGAGAGTTACATTCATCAAAAACAAAACACAAAAGATGCTCTCTCTCTCTCTCTCTCTCTCTCTCTCTCTCTCTCTCTCTCTCTCTCTCTCTCTGTGTGTGTGTGTGTGTGTGTGTGTGTGTGTGTGTGTGTGTGTGTGTGTGTGTGTGTGTGTGTGTGTGTCTCAGTCTGTGTGTGTGTGTGTGTGTGTGTGTGTGTGTGTGTGTGCGTGCGTGCGTGTGTGTCCGTGACTCTCTTTTCATTTACGTATTCACACACACACACACACACACACACACACACACACACACACACACACACACACACACACACCAACATGCATACCCACACATGCACTCGTAAACGCACATAGCTCTATTAACACACCCCCATCCGAAACACCGAACTCATCATCCCCGGGAGGTAACCTCGTCAACTAAAACCTAGCATTCTGAAATTTTAATATAACCTCGTCATTCCAAACCCTGCAACTTAAGCATAACTTCGTTATTCTGACATCATTATCAAAAACATAGCCTCGTTATTCTAAACCCAACAGCCTAAACATAGCCTTGTCATCGCAAACCTATCATCATCCTAAACGAAATCTCGTCGCTCCAAACCTAACATCCTAAACATAACCTTGTCGTTTCTAACCTAACGACCGACAAAGAAATAATGTCATTATCCCAAACCTAATATTCTAAATTAACTTCTTAATCAAAATCTAACTTCCTAAACGCAACCTCGTCATTCCAAAGCTAAAATCCCACACAAAAACCGTCCATTCTGAACCTGACATTACCTTGTTCAATAATTAATGTAACTTGGCCTCCGTTATGCTTGTGCCGAATACGAATGAAAGATATGAAGGGTGCGAGATTTTCGGAACGTGAAGACCTCTGCGTTCTGTCATTCCAGACCATTACCCCTCCATTCTTCTGGACGTCCCCGGCACCGTTGTCCCATTATCTCTGCCTTTTCTGGCACCGCCTCTGCGGAAACGGCAAGACATCAGGCACCCGTGCAAGAAGCCGGAACATCTTGACAGAGCATGCGCTGACATGCACGTGCATGCAAATCAGGCTGATGGGCCCTGCTGCAACAGGAAGGATAGAGGAAAATTATATTACCCCCTCAATCGATTTATATCTTTTGTATGCAGTTGGGGGGAGGGGAGTAGGGGGGTGGGAGGATGGGGGAGGTGCCTTCAGCTGGTGTTAAGAGGCACTTTCTGGCGATATTAAGAGGATAAAAACGTCTTTAATCTTGCAGCGCTCTCCGCAGATCTAATAAAAAAGCATCCATTTGGGTTTGGCGGAGTGAATCTGAACGATTTCCGAGAAAGGCAATGTTGCCATGGCTTAGCTGGAACTGGCACACTACCGACAATTAAGCTTGTGTTGTCAGGACTATAAATCACCTCGCTAAAAAGATTCCTGTGGCATTTCAGTGATTAAGAAGGAGGAGCTATTGCTCGGGCAATTCGCTCCAAACTTTTGGAAGGATCCAACTTGTTGCTAGCATCCCATCCCCTACCCCTCACCCCATCCCCCGCCCTCCCCCCCCCCCCCACCCCAACCCCCACGCTTCCCATTGTCTAGCAAACACACACACACACACACACACACACACACACACACACACACACACACACACACACAACATAAATCAAAACACAATTAATCATAAAATTCTTATATAGAGTGTGAATGCTGCATTCACATTAATCATATTTGTTTTTTGGTGTTTTTTTTTTTTTTTTTTTTGGGGGGGGGGGGGGGGGGTGGGGGTGGGGGTTGTATTTTGTTGGGTTTTTGTTTGTTTGTTTTGTTTTTTGTTGTGTTTTTTGGGTTTTTTTTTAATCGATCCGACTTCAATGGTTCACTTTTTGGTTTTCAACTTGGAGGCGGGAGGAATTTTGTTTAACTCACTCAGTACGGCCAGTCATCTCTTCTCCTCTACACAGACCCCTCGGATGTCCAGTGGGTGTCTGAATGACCCAACCTTTAGCTTCCGTCGTCAGAATTGTGGTATTCTTTGTCAACATTCACCTCTTCAGTGTAAGAGCCTTCCGCTCGTAATATTTTGATGGTGGTAATTGGGGTGAAACGCTGTTAATGTCGTCTCTTTTGCCGTTCGTATGGAGAGAGTTAATGTCCGGCTACACATACTGGTGATTGTAAACATTTTGCTGTAGTATTGATTTCTTTACCCTTTTTAGTTGTTTTGTTTTTTTTGTTTTTTGTTTGTTTTTTTTTTCATTTGAATGTTATTGCTTAGAAGAAGAATAGTAAGTTGTGGGAAACCGAGTGGATGGAGGGTTGATATTAGAGAGATATTCAAGTACGCGTGAGTAAGTGTCTGTGCGTGCGTGTCTGTATGTGAGTGAGTGTGTGTGCGTGCTTGCTTGTCTGTATGTGAGTAAGTGTGTGTGCGTGCGTGTCTGTATGTGAGTTTACATTTATTTGCTCATTTGTTTATTATCATTATTGTCTGCCTATATATTCTTTTTTTTTCTAATGTTGTCCGTGTGTTTATCTATTTATTTACAAGTCTGTCTATTTCTTTCTTTCTTTCTTTATCTATTTATGTATTTATTCATACATTAATTCAATGGCGTATCCATTATGCACTTCCTCTTTTTCTTCTTCTTCTTCTTCTAAGCGCGTTTGGTTTCACTACTGGTCAGGCATTTGCTTCGCAGATGTGGTGTAGCGGATATGGAATTGTCCGAACGCAGTGACGCCTCCTTGAGTAACTGAACTGAACTGAACTAAATCAAGTACAATCACAGGACATCATGTAATGAGCTTCATGAAAGAGAAGTCGTTAATCTAACAAAAGAAACAACTGATAAGGAATGCAAAATTTAAAAGAAAAATATTTAAAAAATAAATAAATAAATAAAAACAGCCAAAAACAAACAAACAAACAAAAAAAATCAATGTTCCCAGTCACTTGTGATGACACGCTTTCGCGCAGGTAAGACAGTCAAAATTACATGTTTAACGGTCACATACATTGGACTTTATAAATTTAGGGCAATGGTTATTTCAGTTCGAAAACAATTAGATAATAGTATGAAAGTTAAACTTAGAATCGGTCAGCAAATCAGTTTTCAACTTCATGTACAGCGTTTCAGTTCATGAATGTATATTCCTTTTCACTTTCCAAATACAAGGTGAATCTCTCTCTCTCTCTCTCTCTCTCTCTCTCTCTCTCTCTCTCTCTCTCTCTCTCTCTCTCTCTCTCTCTCTCTCTCTCTCTCTCTCTGCTCCGTGGGCTGGCTGCAAAGAAACATGCACGCTTATCCCACCTTCCTCATTAGACAAATTATTCATCGTTATCGCTCTCTCTCTCTCTCTCTCTCTCTCTCTCTCTCTCTCTCTCTCTCTCTCTCTCTCTCTCTCTCTCGCATCTCTCTCTCCTCTCTCTCTCTCCTCTCTCTCCTCTCTCTCTCTCTCTCTCCCCTCTTTCTCCCCTCTCTCTCTCCTCTCTCTCTCCTCTCTCTCTCTCTCTCTCTCTCTCTCTCTCTCTCTCTCTCTCTCATGTGAGTTGATTGATCAAAGGGGCGGAACCCAGCTAAATGCTCCATGTTTACCTATCTGCATGACAGTTGTCTCCTATGTTCAACTTCTTTATCCTTCTCCACTCTTGAGTGCGTGTGTCTCTGGGAGAAGGTGGTGTGTGTGTGTGTGTGTGTGTGTGTGTGTGTGTGTGTGTGTGTGTGTGTGTGTGTGTGTGTGTGTGTGTGTGTGTGTGTGTGTGTGTGTGTGTGTGTGTGACCTCA
>NC_134882.1:9716051-9723551 GCF_041734735.1 Babylonia areolata
AACTCATGTTTGGATTCAGCTTTTTCGGTTTTGCTCTTCTTTTTTTTCTTTTTTTATTCGAGCAGACATAGAATATATTGATTCGTTATCTGTTTGAATATGCAAATATTTCTTGTTTATTATTTTCGTTATTATTTTCTTAAAACTTAGGTCGTCGAATGCTGCACATATACTTCAGTTATTGTTGTTGTTTTTTTCTTCTTTTTTTTCTAAATGCCCTTTCTACCAGCAACGTGAAACACACACACACACACACACACACACACACACACACAGTGTGTGTGTGTGTGTGTGTGTGTCCGTCTCTCTCTCTCTGCCTCTCACTCTATATCTATCCTTTTCCCTCTGTGTTTCTCTCTCTCTCTCTCTCTCTCTCTCTCTCTCTCTCTCTCTCTCTCTCTCTCCTGTTTCTTTCTGCCTCTTTCTCTTTCCGTTTGCCTCTGTACCTGTCTCTGATCCCCCCCCCCCCCCAACACCCACCCCACACCCATCCCCCCAACTCTCTCTCTCTGCTTTTCTTGCTCTCTTTTCTAAGATTGTCCTAGTATGTGGTTCAGCAGCGTCAGCTCTCTCTCCCTCTCTCTCTCTCTTTTTATTTTTTTTTATTTTTTTTTTTTTTATTAATAGCCAGCTAAAAAAGACAAAAGTCATGCTTTTTCCGTGAAGTTTGTATCTATACCTACATGGAGTGAATTTATTTTATTTCTACCTTTGTGCTTTAATGTTTTTACTTGTTCGCCTGTAAACTGGATGTTATTACCTGTAACATCTGCATCAGCAAATCAATCACTATGTATATGTGCAATGGTAAAGCTTTGCTTCTCTGTTTTATTTATGTCCGCTATATGTTTCTCACTTCGGTCATGTCTCTGTATGTGCATATGTGTGTGTGTGTGTGTGTGTGTGTGTGTGTGTGTGTGTGTGTGTGTGTGTTGGGTGGAGAGAGTGTGTGCATGTGAATGGATATGAATGTATGAATGCGCTCGTTTTATTACTTTTTACGATGTTAATGATGATGATGGTGATCATTCTTCGTTGTAGTAGCAGTAGCAGTAGATGTAGCAGTGTTAACAAAATTATTATTTCCGTGTCGTTATCGTTAATGTTGTTATTGTTATTGTTGTCACAAGGACAGATTGGAAGACTGGGCGATGCCAAAAAATCCTTATCCTTGAGTAAGAAAGTTTTTGTATCTCTCTCTCTCTCTCTCTCTCTCTCTCTCTCTCTCTCTCTCTCTCTCTCTATATATATATATATATATATATATATATATATATATATATATATATATATATATATGTAGCAGAAAGGCTTCTCATGGGCAGGGCACTGAAGTCCCCCTCAAGGTCTTCGGCCGTTGTTGTCTTCTTTGTACTGTCAAATATCCCGCCCGTCCATTGGCTGATCACCAATATCATTATTGTAGCCAGAACGAGGCTGCTATTAGTACCACAAATACGCCTGATCCTACATCCTCCTTTTTGAGGCTAAATTTGAACTAGCTATAATCCTCCTGGACGTCTTCCAAATGTTCACAGTCCATAGATTGTAACTGAGCAATAACACAATATGAATCAACAGTTTGCAAATTTGTCTTGTTTCAACTGCTGTTAAAAGGTCCAGTTTGTTTTTGTTTTTGTTTGTTTTTTTTTTGGGGGGGGGGGGGGAGGGGCGGGGGGAATTTTACACGTCGACCACTGCGTGTAACGACTGCACTTGAATTTCTGTGTCTATCTGTAGGGTTGTCACTATCAGGATGTTGGACATCTGTATGCACATCAGGTTGGGTTTCTGATGTCTGTTGGTGATTATGTTGGTCTGGAAGAGTGGACGTCACATGAGGAGCACTACCAAATGCTGATAGATGTTGACCATTCATTTTCTGCAGCGGAGATGGCATCGGTTTCTTTCTCTGGATTTCAGTATTGGTCTGTACAGCTCTCTCCGTGAATACACGCCCCCCCCCCCCCCCCCCCCCCCCCCACCACCATCCCTACCGCCAGCCCACCCAACCCCCCCCTCCCCCCCAAAAAAAAAAGAAAAAAAAAAAAAGAAAAGAAAAGCCGTGCAGTTGCATCGGTATAGGCTTTCGATCGTGTGCATTATGTAACCTACTATAAAATTAATGATTGACTTTCATCTGCCCTAGTCAAAGGTATCTGAAACGGAAGATGTCGACCAGAAGCAAAAAAAAGCATTAGAACTGTTAGGAAGCGACGGCGGTCTGACACCCCCCCACCCCCCTCCCCTCCCCACCCGTCCCAAACTAAGCCATGGGCAATAATAATAATAAAAAATAAAAAAAATCAGGGGAAAATACTACTGATGAGGATATCACAGATGTCATGCTGTTTTGTTGTTCCACCACTAGCACTTTCCTGCTCAGTACTCGGTGTAGGCAGTATCTCACTGGCTGTTTTGGACTGCAAACATAAGTTGAACGCATGAAGTCACCGTGAATAAAGACTGTTAGCAGCATATAAAACTGAATGAAACGGAAAATACAAAAAATGTAATAATTGAATAGTAACAAACGACAAGACGAAGGGATTTATTCCATGAAACGTTGTTGTTGTTGTTGTTAATTGTTTTTTTTTGTTGTTGTTGGTGGTGGTGGTGGTGGTATTTTTGTTTTGCGGTTTGTTTGGTTTTTTTTTTTTAATAAAACACGGCAGACATCTGGTCTGCCTATATCAGCAAAAACGTAGCCCGACAAAGTTAAGAATGACCACCTCCCCTCCCCACCCCCACCCACCCAAGAATATTCTTCAAAGTAAAATATATATATATATATATATATATATATATATATATATATATATATATATAAAATTGTGTTTTATATATATATATATATATATATATATATATATATATATATATATATATATTATATATAGAAAGAGAACCTGTCATACAGAAACATAGCAGACTGAAGCAGAGAAAGGGACAATTTCCATTTCTATATAAAACACACACCAATTAAAATTTTTTAAACCACGATGTTTTTTTTTTCTGTGCCGTTTCATTCGGGTCAATAGCGTTTCGATAACATAATGATAATTATGTAGAGAAAAGCTGTAAAAATACAAATAAAGGAAAAAAAAACACCAAAAACACAACGACAAAAAAGCCAAAATTACATGAAATCAATGTTCGTCAATGCGTTAAAAGTCCAGTGTGTCGTAAATACGTACAACTGAAGACGTATAGTGTGACGGTTTCGCGCTGATAAATCGGTTAAACTTGGTTTTCGCGAGGAAGGCGTATTTTAGTTCGGTTTAATTCATTATCAAAAACATACACATACATTTGCACACACACAAAAAAAAAACAACCAACAAAAACACACATACGCACGCACGCACACGCGCGCTCGTACATGTACACACACACACACACACACACACACACACACACACACACACACACACACACACCACAACCTCTTTAGACTTTTTCTTATACTATACTTTTCCTCTGATACATAACATAATTTTTTTTTTTTTTTTTTACACTAATATTCACATGCATTCCCTTTCCTTTATACACTACTTTACTCGTTTCCGTCTAAAAACACTCATAGTGAATAGACGTTGAACTGAAGAAAACACACACACACACACAGCAGTTCATTTGTATGTGCTGTTCGTCGGTCCACAACTGAGAAGAATTTCATATAATTAAAGTTAGAGCATTAAGTGCAACGTTTATTGAGCAATTGATTTCATTTTCAGTATGTGCGAATGTGCGTGTTTTTTTTTTTTTGTGGTTGCGCGCACGCAACAATTTTATAAAATCCCCAAGCTATTACTTGGTAAATAGGATTGCGTAACAAAAAAAATAAGAAGAAGAAAACCAAGAAAAAAAAAAACCCATATCATCATCATCGATTTCAGTTTCGAGGTCATGTCAGAGCGTGCGTGCAGACTGATTCATATACGCTACAAAACATCTGCTGCTAAAAGGAGCAGGAGATGCCAGACCTTCGCATAGTTCCAATGCACGGATCAGGCCTCTTGATCAATATTTGTGCGGATCATTAACAAACAAACAAACAAACAAAATTTTGAAAATTAACACATCAAGGCAAATGCTTTACAAGATAGTGATTGTAGTAAAATATTGCGTCCATAAAGTGAATAGCGGACACTGAAAAACAACAACAACAACAACAACAGCAAAAGATTCTGGCAAGAATACGGTCTGTATTCTTTCTGGTGTTGATGTGAAAGTTGAAACTGATAAAGAACCGTCACTCGTGAAGCAGTTAGACGAGGAACAGTGGGAGGGTGGACGGAACTTCTCTCTAAACGCACGCACGCACGCACAAGACTGCACACACACACACACACACACACACACACACACACACACACACACACACACACACACACACACACACACACACATTCATATAGTCACACACACACACCACACACACGCCACGCCACTACGTGGTTCTTTGAATATACAACCATCCCCATTGTAATAATGTACACGTACACTAGCGTTCATCTATCAGAAAGGAAAAAAAAACAAAAAAAAACAAAAAAACAACAACAAAAAAAAAAAAAACGAAGAAGAAAATATATCTACCATCAAATACGAACAGGAAAATACTGTACACTCATAAGGCTGAGCAAGGACAAAAAAAGGAATATATATTTTCAGTCATTTTTAAACGACCAGGCTGAGCAACGACCCGAAAAAAAAAAAAAAAAAAAAAAATATATATATATATATATATATTCAGTCTTTTTTAATAGATCAAATATCCATCAGTATCAGATAGTGCCCCGTCCTACGTGCTGATTAAATAAACACAGGAGATGTATATCGACAGCGGAGGTTCTTGGCCGGCCGGTAGAAACTGTCACTGATACCCTCGAATGAAAATTCAGCAGTCGATGGTACATACACAGCTGCTCGGTGGTTGTCCGTGGATTTGATCTGTCTCCTGCCTTCTTTACCAGCTGTTGTGCCTGTGAACAAAAAGCAAAGTAAATGAACCCTCCTCCTCCCCCTCCTCCTCCTCCTCCTCCTCCTCCTCCTCTCTTCTTCTTCTTCTTCTTCTTCTTCTTCTTCTTCTTCTTCTTCTTCTTCTTCTTCTTCTTCTCCCGCAATCATCATCTCTATCATTATTATTATTATCATTATTATTATTATCATTGGTAGTAGTGGTAGTCGTAGTATCATTCGGATAGTAGATATTATAGTCATTCGGATGAGACGATAAACCGAGGTTCCGTGTGCAGCATGCACTTAGCGCACGTAGAAGAACCCTCGTCAACAAAAGGATTGTACGTGGAAAAATTCTGTAGAAAAATCCACTTCGATAGGAAAAACAAATAAATTGCACGCAGGGAAAAAAAAGTGTGGTGCTGTAGTGTAGCGACGCGCTCTCCCTGGGGAGAGCAGCCCAAATTTCACACAGAGAAATCTGCTGTAATAAAAAAGAAATGCAAAACACAAAATACAAAATCATTATTAGTAGTAGTAGTATTTAACTGCATATCGAACTTACACAGTGGCTGGAAAAAACGCATCGTAAAACGGTGGACTGAGTACAGCTCTGACCTCTGCACCAAACAGAGCAACGGAGACCCGACTGTACTGACAGAACCAAGGATCGTCAGTTAATGAAAATGAGGATGACTTCCTAATACTCCGGGAGGAGGCTGTTACAGCAGTGAAGTCGCTAAACTGGGATAAGGCTGTAGGCATCAACAACATCCCTGTAGAACTTTCGAAACATGTCGGAGAATCAGTAATTGACATCCTAACACTGCCATCGGCAACACAATTTGGCACATAAATGAATGGTCCATGCCATGGATCTAATCAACTTATTGTTATCACTATCATCAAGAATGGAGATCTCCAACACTGTCAGCTCAGGACTACCGCATCATCAGTTTGATCAGCCATGCTAGCAATGTAAGTAATACTAAAAAAAAAAAAAATCATTCTGAACTGATTGCAACCGCACGCGGATACCATCACTGCTGAAGAGCAGGCTAGATTCTGCAAAGGTAGAAAGTAACATTGAACAGATATTTAACCTGCATACCTTTTGTGAAAACAACTCTAACACCATGGAATTTTACCGCGTCTTTTTAGACTTCAAGAATGCGCTCGCGAAAGAGTCACATGAAACACTATGGGCCACAACAGAAAACAAAATTCGGGCAAAAGTTTATCAACACCATCCATCAACTATACACCAAACCGACCAGCGCAGTATTCATAAAATTTGCAACTGGAGAGTGGATCTATACTTCAGTTGGAGTCCGTCAGGGCTGCCTTATGTTTCCCACGTTGTTCAACATATTCCTGGAACGCATCGTGACTGATGTGATTGAAGATCATATCAGTACAGTCACCACTGGAGCAAGAACCATTACGAACTTTCATTTCGCCTATGACAACAACAGCTTGGCAGACAGTGAGCAAGAACTCGTCCAGCTAATTAAAAGACTGGATGAAACATTTGACACTACCATCACTGTTAACTGAACACGTCAGTACATCCACACATAAACACAACGCAGTATTTTTTTATTTTTTTTTTCAAAAATGTCGATGGCCTTACCGTTAATCTGAATGTAGCAATAAATGGAAGCTCAAGCGGCCACCATCAGCTGTATCTACGTTACCCGGTATCTATCGTTCACTGGAAACATAAAACACATACGTATGAATAATACATATATAGAATAAAATAGAACAGAATATGTCTTTATTACCAAGTGCACCTGGGTCACAAAGAATACGGGGAGGGGGGGGGGGGGCGATAGTACATAACAAGATACGAACATAAATCGAAAATCATACGCAAACACAGATACAGTAGAAATTAGGAAACATACAAATGCATATCAATATAAAAGCTTGTGCACACACACACACACACACACACACACACACACACACACACACACACACACACACACACACACACACACACACACACACACACACACACACACACACACACACGTTTGAACAGAAGCTGATGGGGCTGATGACTAGATCTTCAGGTAGATGGTTGTTGATTGCACAATTCTATTGATCATACTGGATTTGTTATATGGATTTGATATATATATACACATGTATCTATCTATCTCTATAGACCGTTCTACAAGAAACCAAGGAAGGAGGAAAGAAGAGGGGAAGACAGAAGAAACAGTGGAACGACAACAGTGAGGAGTGGACCCCAGGGGAAAGCGTTCGTAGTAGAGACACAGGCACTGACACACAACGGCAAAGGATGGAGGAAACTGGTGGATATCTCATCTGGACGGTACGGGGCACCGAGGACTCCAACAGGAGTTAAGGGCGAAAGACACACACACACACACACACACACACACACACACACACACACACACACACACACACACACACACACACACACACACACACCACACACACACACACACACACACACACACACACACACACACACACACACACACACACACACACACACAC
>NC_134882.1:9728551-9738551 GCF_041734735.1 Babylonia areolata
GAGGTACATGATATGGAAATGCATGAACCTGTGTAGTTTCACATTTAAACTCTTTCCATACAAACGGCGAAAGAGACGACGTTAACAGCGTTTCACCCCAATTACCATCATCAAAATATCGCAAGCGGAAGGCTCTTATACTGAAGACGTGAATGTTTACAAAGAATACCACAATTCTGACGACGGAAGCTAAAGGTTGGGTCATTCAGACACCCACTGGACATCCGAGGGGCCTGTGTAGAGGAGAAGAGAGGACTGGCCGTACTGAGTGAGTTAAAAAATTACAACAGCAACACACTCGCAGCATCAATACTCACGTTGGGTTTAGGCGTTATGTTTGTTCGTATAGTTCGCCGGTTGAGGGCCATAGTTGGCCTGAAATTGTTCTCCTGGAGGTTTTTCGAAGAGTGCTGTCCTTCCTGGGATTCTGTTAGCTCCCGCAATATTGACAACTGAAACAGCAGGATGCCAGTGTAAAATGGATTCCCTGCCAAGGGCAAGAGAAGCGACGTAATTAGATCACTTGCAAAAAAAAAAAAAAAAAAAAAAAAAGTTCGAACGTGAGACGTGTGTGTGTGTGTGTGTGTGTGTGTGTGTGTGTGTGTGTGTGTGTGTGTCTGTCTGTCTGTCTGTTGGAGAGTTTGCGTGCGTGCGTGCGTGCGTGTGTGTGTGTGTGCGTGCGTGCGTGTGTGTGTGTGTGTGTGTGTGTGTGTGTGTGTGTGTGTGTGTGTGCATGTGTGTGTGTGCATGTGTGTGTGTGTGTGTGTGTGTGAGTGCGTTCATGTGTATGTATGTGTGTGGCTGCGCGCGCGCGAGCGCGCGTGTATGTGTGTGTGTGTGTGTGTGTGTGTGTGTGTGTGTGTGTGTGTGTGTGTGTGTGTGTGTGTGTGTAAGAAATGGAAGAAGCACAACGATTATTAAATCAAAAAGTTCAACGTAAGAATGTTGTCGGAAGTCATAATAACTGGACCAGAAGTCAACATTCAAGATGCGCTATTTCTTCTTGCAAGTTTGTGTGGCCCACGAATCAGATAAGTCTGAAAATGACATGTGTGTAGAGCGTCTCTGTGCATGTAACATCTGCCATTGAAATCATACTGTGACAGAGTGACCGGTCTTGAGTGTCTGCGTTCCTCTGTGTGTGTGTGTGTGTGTGTGTACGTGTACGTGTGTGTGTGTGTGTGTGTGTGTGTGTGTGTGTGTGTGTGTGTCTGTGTGTGTCTGTGTGTGTGTACGTGTGTGTGTGTGTGTGTGTGTGTGTGTGTGTGTGTGTGTGTGTGTGTGTGTGTGTGCATGCGTGCATGTTTGCGCGTGAGCGTGTTTGTGCGTGTGTGCATTTGCCCACTCGAGTCTGTGTCCACGCGTGTATGTGCGGGTGGGTTATATTTATGTGGCTCATTTTTGTTTGCTTGTTTTCGTTCAGGTCTTTCGATATATATAACAAGAGAACGTTGGCCATTAAGGAGAAGCGTGAGCGAAGGAAGCAGGGCTCAACTTCTGGAGATGTTTTCCCTTGCATCACCTGTGGGAAGTGCTGCGTATTCAGAACCGGCCTTTTCTCCCATATGAGGACACACACCGACAGATAAGCCTGCCTGCCTACTCATCCGTCGGCCCGACGGGAGACTCCATCACACACACACACACACACACACACACACACACACACACACACACACACACACACACACACATATATATATACGCTTTGTCACCCCCCTTGAGACTAAAAACGCGAAACGGAAACTGAATCTGTGTGAACAAACCTCCCTAAATCGAACTGTCCTGGTGTGGCAGACTGTGCTTGAAACATACCTCGAAATCCCGCGGCAATGTTTTCTCCTCCGAATTAATTTGCATATGTTGAATGAGAACAGGAGAGAGCGAAATGTGGTCTAACATGCTCTCTCTCTCTCTCTCTCTCTCTCTCTCTCTCTCTCTCTCTCTCTCTCTCTCTCTCTCTCTCTCTCTCTCTCTCTCTCTTCTCCTCCAATTACTCGGGATATTGTGGGAAGGAAAACAAACAAACAAACAAAGAAAAGAAAAGAAAGGAAAATAAAATATCAATGGGTTCCGTTGAGTGTCAAGGAAGGAATTTTTTGTTTAATGTCCCGTCACACATATCGGTGATTGAAGACATTTTGTAAAAGTATTTATGAATACATCTGAGTATTATCGGTTAGAAGGGGTGGGAGATGTGGATGAATGGAGGGTTTGGGGAAACAGGGCAAATGAGGGTAAAAATGTGGGTGAAATTTGAAAGAAAAACAAAACAAACAAACAAACAAACAAAAACAAAAAACCCTCTAAATACAGTTACAGGAAATTACTTAAAGGACTTCGTAAAAGAGAAGTCGTTAAACTGACAAGCGAAACAACTGATAATGAATGCAAAAAGTCAAAAACATCAACGTTCTCAGTCACTTGTGAAGACACACTTTCGTGTACAAAAGGCTTCATCAAGCTACAGTGAAAAATTATATGCTCAATTGTCAGGTTATTAAAGCATATACACTTGACATTAGAACAATACTTGGTCCGTAATGAATTTGATAATAGTCTGAGAGCTAAGCTCAGAATTGGTCTGCGAATCGGACCAAAGTCTGAGAGAGTCAACTGACGAGGTTTTAGACTTGAATTCAAGCACCTATAAAAGTCTCTTTCTACTATATTGCTTATTTCCTTGTAAGACAATGGGCAATATACTTTTATACTATCTATATGATTTTTTGCTCCCCTTTTTGCTGCCCTATCTGCTTGGTCGTTATAACGGAATCCAGTGTGGGATGGTATCCAACAAAAATCAACATTTGTACCCTTCACAAATAGGGAGTGCAATAAATACCTAATTTCAAAAAATAAATCTTCTCTTTGATTATTCTCAAAAAGGAGCAAACCTTTTAAGACAGATTGAGAATCAACACAAAATAGGATATTACTTATTATGATTGAGTGTCAAGAATACGCAAGAATAACCGATGTTGAGAGCAGAATGTGTTCACATATAAAACTGAATGAAGTTTGATATGTAAATTGCGCGATAATGTAGTAGTAGTAGTAGTAGTAGTAGTAGTAGTAGTAGTGTAGGGACCTGCACGTTGTCTGTCTAGGCCTTATGGCCTTTTTATTTCCCCTTCAATATCTGTCTCTGTTTGTGGAATATGCGCACGTTGTTGTTTCGTTGAGTCAATTATTTGCTGCATTTCATTCGTCAAAGTGAAGAAACTTTTGTTTGAAAATATGGTCTTCATATCTAGGAGATTCTTTTACACACGTTAGTAT
Source organism: Babylonia areolata (assembly GCF_041734735.1). Classification (NCBI taxonomy): domain Eukaryota; kingdom Metazoa; phylum Mollusca; class Gastropoda; order Neogastropoda; family Buccinidae; genus Babylonia; species Babylonia areolata. The sequence goes on from NC_134882.1 coordinate 9,731,834, forward strand.
TCCGTGCAAGTTTAGTTTCCATTGGTAATCCATTCCATATCTGTGCAATTGTGTTAGCTAATGGATTTTTCCTTATGTGCTCCTTTCAAATTTTCATCATCTAAATATTATTTACATTAATATCATTCAGCAAATAAACATTTCGTAGGTTTCGATTAAGTCTCCTCTTAACGTTCTACCCTTTAATGATTGCAGATTTATGTATGTAAGTCTCTGTTGGTAGCTTTACAATTTAGTTGCTCTTCTTTGTACCCTTTCTATAGCAATAGATTGTCTCTTGAGATACAGGTACCACACAATATTATCATATTCTAAGTGTGATCTAACCAATGCTTTATCTAGTCTAAGAAAAAGCATATTTATGCAAAGAAATAAATGTTCTCTTAGGCACTCCTGTCATCTGACTGGCTTTATTATATATATATATATATATATATATATATATATATATATATATATATATATATATATATATATATATATATATATATTATGTATAATTTGTTATGTGTGTCAAATGATATTTTACTATCAAGAGTTATGCAAAGGTCTTTTTCACTTTATGCAAAGATCCTTTTCTCTTTGACATTTCCCAATATCCTGTGTGCTGTCTTCTATTTTCATATGGTATTTATATTCTGGGTTGTTTGTTGGTTGCTGTTTTTGTTGTTGTTGTTGTTGTAAATCGATTCTTTTCGAGTTGGTCCTTCTTCTGGGTTATGTTTCTTTTTTTTCTTTTTTTTTAACTTGTATCTAAAAAGGAATAAATGTGTTTTTTTGTTGTTGTTTTTTTTAGAATAAAAAGAAAAAGGAAGCCCCACAGAGACCAGTGAATTAAAGAGTATTCAGTACCCGATTTGTCAGGATGAAGGGACGCACTCTGGGGAATCTCTTTTGTGGCCGCTCTTCTAATTTCATTTGTGCAAGGTCCATTTTTATTCATGAGGTCATCTGTTTGGTTTCTGCAGCTGCATCTGATCATTGATTTCTTTCCTCTTTTTTTTTTTTTTTTTAATGTCTTTTGGTCCCTCTCAACCCTTTATATCAGAGTGGAGCATTAATTAAATAGTGATGCTGAACAGCTGAACATCAATCAGAATTATATATGGAGGAATATTTCAAGAACAATGTATCAAATTAACAACGCACGCGTCTCTCTCTCTCTCTCTCTCTCTCTCTCTCTCTCTCTCTCTCTCTCTCTCTCTCTCTCTCTCTCTCTCTCTCTTGCTTTCATTTATGCCTTTTATTTTCATATGTAATTGTGTGTGTGTGTGTGTGTGTGTGTGTGTGTGTGTGTGTGTGTGTGTGTGTGTGTGTGTGTGTGTGTGTGTGTGTGTGTGTTTGTGTTTGTGTTTTGCCTTTGCTTTTTTTTTTTTTTCTTCTTCTTCTTCTTTGCCCATGAAGGCTGGATGGAATGAAAGCAGCTGTGCTAACTCCACTACCCTCGTGAAATAAAAATCCCTCTCTCTCTCTCTCTCTCTCTCTCTCTCTCTCTCTCTCTCTCTCTCTCTCTCTGTCTCTGTCTCTGTCTCTCTCTCTCTCTCTCTCTCTCTCTCTGTATATATATATATATATATATATATATATATATATATATATATATATATATATATCTATATATATCTATATATATCTGTGTGTGTGATATATATATGTGTGTGTGTGTGTGTGTGTGTGTGTGTGTGTGTGTGTGTGTGTGTGTGTGTGTGTGTGTGTGTGTGTGTGTGTGTGTGTGTAAGAAAAGAGGGGTGCATAGATAAATAAGGAGATGCATGTGCGCCGTCGGATAAAGTACTAACTAATCGAAGTGGCAGCAGCAGCAGCAGTTACAGCCACAGTAGTAGTTGCAGGAGCAGAAGTAGCAGCAGCAGCAACAAAAATAGTAGGAGTAGAAGTAGTAGTAGTCGTAGCAGCAGCAGTAGTAGTAGAAGTAGTAGTAGCAGCAGCAGCATTGGCAGAAGTAGTAGTAGTAGTAGCAGAAGCAGTAGTAGTGGTAGCAGAAGCAGCAGCAAATGGAGTCGTAGTATTGCCAGTAGTAGTAGTAGTAGTAGTAGTAGTAGTAGTTGCTGCTGCTGTTGTTGCTGCAGTAGTGGTTCAAAACTAGCGGCACGGTGACATGTAAGCTTGTAATAATTCACATCGCTCCTCGTTCATTGCATGCATGGTAAATAATCGGATTATTCCAGTTTTAACATTTTCTCCTTCTCCTCCCCCCCCCCCCCCCTTCCTCCTCCTCCTCCTCTGATTTTCAGAAAGCTGACTGGCAAACTTTTTGTCGCAAAAGATTAAGCATGAGTTACTTTATACAGTACTTGTTTGGCAAACTACTATTGTAATATCCGAAGCGTACATTATAATTATTATGATATGAAATAAAGTCTCGATTCTATGCTATACTCACGTCATCTTTTGTGATGTATATAGGTTTGTTGAATACAACCCACGTGACCGTTTCGAAGCAACTGGGCTGCGTCAACGATCCCTCGTACGTCATGTAATCACGTGTTTCCGGTAAAAGATTGAGGACGGATAATCCTGATATAGACAGATTGTTTCCTGCAAAGACAATTTTGCAAATGATTATATATAATAGCTGATGGAACTTTACCTATACCAGACTGAGAATGGACATGTCAGATTACTAGACACTTTATCCAATGCAAATACACAATGTAAAATTGAAGATGATAGGCGATAAGTGAAACATAGTCAGAAAAGAAATAGATGCACCATTTTGACACGTGCACACACCCCCCCTCCACCCCATCCCCCCCCCCTGGATAAACCGAGGTCCCGTATGCAACATGCACTTAGCGCACGTAAAAGAACCCACGGCAACAAAAGGGTTGTTCCTAGCAAAATTCTGTAGAAAAATCCACTGCGATAGGAAAAACAAATAAAACTGCACGCAGGAAAAAAAAGAAAAAGAAAAAAAAGATGGGTGGCGCTGTAGTGTAGCGACGCGCTCTCCCTGGGAAGAGCAGCCCGAGATTCACACAAGAAATCTGTAATGATAAAAAGAAATACAAATACAAATACAAATATCCCTCCCCCCCCCCCCCCCCCCTCCCAACCCTACATCACGCCAATACGCACACCACCATAGCAGGCTGGCATGTGTCATCTCGTTGTTTCCCTTTTTATTTATGTGGAAAATTCAGAAAAAAGTACAAGCACTAGGACTGTAACATATCATATCCATTCAACACCTCTCAGCTGAAAAGAGTCTATCTGTGTGTGTGTGTGTGTGTGTGTGTGTGTGTGTGTGTGTGTGTGTGTGTGTGTGTGTGTGTGTGTGTGTGTGTGGATGGATGTGCGCGCGCATCAGAGTGTGCTTTATATTATCTTTATTAATTTATCATCATTATCAATAGTAGTTGTTGTAGTAGTAGTAGTAGTATCATTATTACCAACATTACCTTAAGGCTTATCAAAGATTATTATCATTATCATTATTAGTATTATCATAATTATCATCAACATTACATTAAGGCTTGTCGAAGTGGAAGAAAAAGAAGAAAGCCATTACAACTTGCCGTGGCCAGAGTGCCGCGGTGTCAAATGCAGGATCTGATTAAGCGTGTGCGTGATCTGGAATCTGTTTGCATGTATGTAATCAAGGATCTGTGTGTGTGTGTGTGTGTGTGTGTGTGTGTGTGTGTGTGTGTGTGTGTGTGTGTGTGTGTGTGTGTGTGTGTGTGTGTGTGTGTGTGTGTGTGTGTGTGTGTGTGTGTGTGTGTAGGAAGGAAGGAAGGAATTTTTGTTTAATGTCCCGTCACACATATCGGTGATTGAAGACATTTTGTAAAAGTATTTATGAATACATCTGTGTATTATCGGTTAGAAGGGGTGGGAGATGTGGATGAATGGAGGGTTGGGGGAAACTGGGCAAATGAGGGTAAAAATGTGGGTGAAATTTGAAAGAAAAACAAAACAAAACAAACAAACAAACAAACAAACAAAAAAACCCTCTAAATACAGTTACAGGAAATTACTTAAAGGACTTCGTAAAAGAGAAGTCGTTAAACTGACAAGCGAAACAACAGTGTGTGTGTGTGTGTGTGTGTGTGTGTGTGTGTGTGCGCGCGCGCGCGTGATCTGGGATCTCTTTACTAGTGTGCGTGATCTAGGACGTGGTTATATGTGCGTGATCAAGGATCTGTTGACCATTGTTCGTGTTCTGGGATTTGTGTGTGTCTGCGTGCATGGCCTGGGATCTGTTTACCTGTATGCGTGAGCTGGGATCTGTTTACCTGTGTGCGTGATCTGCGAAGTTGCGTGGACCAGGGTGTGGAATTCCTCGTTACTTTTCTCTCCTATCTGAAAAACAGCAACAAATAATGATAAGCAGACATACACAGACACAGACAGACACAGGCAGAGACACACACACACGCACGCACGCACGCACGCACGCACACGCACACACACACACACACACACTCAACCCGTCTAATAACACTTATAGTTAATAGACGTTAAACTGAAGATAACACACACACACACACACACACACACACACACACACACACACGACTTAATCGAAGGCACTACCAAAACACCCTCTTTCCGCTGAATATACTCACCGCCCCAAACACAGCCACTGCCGCTAAACCGTGCGCTCGCTTAGACGCTTGAAGGTAATCCTCGTAAATGTCGTTGTAAGCCAGAAGCTGAATCTGAAACATCACCACTGTCAGTCAAACAGAAAGGAATAACAAACTGAACTTGATTCGTATAGGGCGCAGGCGAAAACAAAAATCCACACTTATTGTTGTGTGTTCATAGCACCACCTAGAGAAGCACACAGCTAAAAGAGTTTCAGTTTCAGTTCCGGTTTCTCAAGAAAGTGTCACTCCGTTAGGACAAATCCATATATGCTACACCACATCCACTGGGCAGATGCCTGACCAGCAGCATAACCAAACGCTCTCAGTCAGTCCTTGAGTTGCTTAATTGCTTAACTCACTCAGTACGGCCAGTCCTCTCTTCTCCTCTACACAGACCCCTCGGATGTCCAGTGGGTGTCTCAATGACCCAACCTTTAGCTTCCGTCGTCAGAACTGTGGTATTCTTTGTCAACATTCACGTCTTAAGTATAAGAGCCTTCCGCTTGCAATATTTTGATGATGGTAATTGGGGTGAAACGCTGTCAACGTCGTCTCTTTCGCCGTTTGTATGGAGAGAGTTAATCCTCTTCGTTCCCGTCGGAACATAGGGCCCACACTGTAGATCTCCATCTCGCTCTGTCTTTGGGCTGTGCTGTTCTCTTGGCTCTCTAGGCCTTGAGGGCATGCGTGTATATTTGTGTACCTATCAGAGTGGATTTCGTCTGTATAATTTTGCCAGAGGACAACACTTTTGTTGCCATGGGTTCTTTTTCAGTACGCCAAGTATGTGCTGCACACGGGACCTCGGTCTATCGTCTCATCCGAATGACTAAACGCTCAGTTGTTTTTTTGTTTTTGTTTTTCCCCTCTAGTCAACCTTGGGAGAAAGACCGAGAGCAGGATTCGTACCTCGATCTCGATGGACACACCACCACCACCATCACGGACTCTGTGTTGGCTGATGAGAGTCTTAACCATTCTACCATGTGTGTGTGTGTGTGTGTGTGTGTGTGTGTGTGTGTGTGTGTGTGTGTGTGTGTGTGTGTGTGTGTGTGTGTGTGAGCGAGTGTATGTGTACACACATGTGTCTGTGTCCGTGTTTACGTGTCTGTGTCTGTCTCAGTTTGCATGCGTGTGTGTGTGTGTCTGTCTCTGTGTCTGTGTCTGTGTCTGCATGTGTTTGTCTGTGTGTGCCTGTGTCCGCGGTCGTGTCCACGTCTGTGCGTTTATGTGCAATTATGTATGCGTGCGTGTGCGTGCGTATGCGTGTGCGTGTGTGTGTGTGTGTGTGGGGGGGGGGGTGCGAGTGTGAGTGTGCTTCTCTATGTCTGTGTAAGTGAGTGAGAGCGATATAGAGAGACAAAGATAGATGTTGAAACCACGAAATGACACAAACGGACAGGGCAGGATTACAGAAAGATAAATAGAGGAGGGAAGGAAACGACTTTGAAACGACGAGCGTAACACACAGACAGACAGACAGACAGATTCATGAAAAGACAGATTACAGAGATATATGACGGAGGTAGGGGGTGGGGGGTGGGTGCGTGGGGAGGGGGGTGCGGCGGTGGCTGCGGGGGCCTGGGGGGTAGGGTGGGGTTGTAGAGAGAGAGAGAGAAAAAAAAAAGACAGATGAAGAAACAGAAGTACTGCCTAAAACCACGACAATAAGGGATAAAGAAACAAACAGGAAACGCTGCATCACGACATGACGCAGCAGATGTTGTCCACTCCCATTTGCCGTCATGTGATAATAATATGGCGGGTGCTAAAAATATGCTTGGGGGCAGGGTGGGCGTGAAGGGGGGGGGAGGAGGCGGCGGAGGGGTAGGGAAGTTAATAAAGGACGCGAGCTAAAAGATATTTATATATATTAAAAAAAAAAGGAGAAGTGATCGTAAAATAATCGAACTAATCAGTCAAGGAAGAAACGAAAAGATAAACAAGGGCGAGAAAAAAAAAGGAAGAAAGAAAGGGGGGGAAAAAAAACGAAGACAGAAAGAAGAAGAAGAGGACGAGGAGGTGGAGAAGGAGATGAAGAAGAAGAAAAGAAGAAGAAAGAGCAGGAGGTGGAGGCGGAGAAGAAGAAGAAGAAGAAAACGAGAAGG
>NC_134882.1:9746051-9748551 GCF_041734735.1 Babylonia areolata
TTGCATCAGGCCTCAGCCCTAGTCAATGGGTTCACACGACTTTCAGTTTCAGTAGCTCAAGGAGGCGTCACTGCGTTCGGACAAATCCATATACGCTACACCACATCTGCCAAACAGATGCCTGACCAGCAGCATAACCCACGCGGTTTGACAGGCCTTGAGGAAAAATAGATAAAATAAATAAAATAAAATAAATAAATAAATAGATAAATAAATAATAATAATACAATTTAAGAAAAAATAATACTAATAATAATAATGAAAATAAAATAAATAAATAGATAAATAAATAAAATAAATAAATAAATAAATAAGACAATAATGATGATAAATAAGCAAATAAATGTTGTTTTCAATTTTAAACAAAGAACATAATACAACTCATGAAACAATATACGCAAACAATCATACATATAGATATAAAAAAAAACGTGAATTGCATTTATTCTGCGAAACAGCAATTTCTCTAAAGTCTGAATGCCCTATACAAAAACAGGGTAAAATTACGAACGTTATTGATAATACTGGACGACATTGAGAGACTTAATTCAAACAAAGTGTTTCGGTTTTATAAACATTTGGCGTATATTTCCTAGAACTGAAAGAGAAAGAGAGAGAGAGAGAGAGAGAGAGAGAGAGAGAGAGAGAGAGAGAGACAGAGAGAGACAGAGAGAGAGAGACAGACAGACAGAGAGAGACAGACAGAGAGACAGAGAAACACAGAGAAACACAGAGAAAAAAAAAGAAAAGGTGCAGATGATTCACCCATTTTGGGTCAAACGATGCAGATGATTTACCCATTTGAGGTCAAAAGCACACACTCCCGCCCCCTTCCCATACCCTTTCCCTACTAAAAGTTTATGTGAACATTATACAAAGCACTCTCCCCCCCTCCAACCCCCAACCCTCCCCCCCACACACACACACTCCTGGTCCATCACCGTACCACATCTTACCGCCAACTTCTCTCTCTCTCTCTCACACACACACACACACACACACACACACACACACACACACACACACACACACACACACGCACGCACGCACGCACACACACACACACACACACACACACACACACACACACACACACACACGCACGCACGCACGCATACACACACACACACACACACACACACACACACACACACACACACACACCTCCCCCTTCTCTCCCTCTTCCCCAACTCACACGATGCTGATCAACGCGGAGCGGACGGAGGGTAGGGTCGAAGAGAAGGGTGCGGGGGTTGATGTCCACAGGGGACTGGTAGCGTCCCTTGCTGCACAGCCCCCACTCCACGTTCACCAGGCCCCAGTAGTCCGGCCCTGAAAATCACACAGCAACATGACATCATTACCATCAGAACAGCAGAGCCCTGAAAATCACACAGCACCATGACATCATTACCATCAGAACAGCAGAGCCCTGACAATCACACAGCAACATGACATCATTACCATCAGAACAGCAGAGCCCTGAAAATCACACAGCAACATGACATCATTACCATCAGAACAGCAGAGCCCTGAAAATCACACAGCAACATGACATCATTACCATCAGAACAGCAGAGCCCTGAAAATCACACAGCAACATGACAGCATTGCCATCAGAACAGCAGAGCCCTGAAAATCACACAGCAACATGACATCATTACCATCAGAACAGCAGAGCCCTGAAAATCACACAGCAACATGACATCATTACCATCAGAACAGCAGAGCCCTGACAATCACACAGCAACATGACATCATTACCATCAGAACAGCAGAGCCCCGAAAGCCACAGAGCAACATGACGTCATTACAATCAGAACAGCACAGCCCTGAAAATCACACAGCAACATGACATCATTACCATCAGAACAGCAGAGCCCTGAAAATCACACAGCAACATGACATCATTACCATCAGAACAGCAGAGCCCTGAAAATCACAGAGCAACATGACATCATTACCATCAGAACAGCAGAGCCCCGAAACCACAGAGCAACATGACATCATTATTGTATGATAGTCAGTTTGTCGTGTTTGACTTTCAGCATCAGAACAGCAGACCTCTGACACAACACACCAGCATGACATATGATATGATAGTCAGTTCTGTCCGACTATGACCATCAGAACAGCATAGCTCTGAAACAACACAGCAGCATGACATATTATAATATAGTCTGTCGTGTCCGACTATGACCATCAGAACAGCAGAGCCCTGAAACCTCACAGCAACAGGGCATCATTATTGTATGATAGTCAGTCAATCGTGTCCGACTGTGACCATAAAAGCAGAGGAGGCAACTGCTGTCCAAACTATCTTGGACAAAAATTTGATTATGGTGGAGAATGTCTAGATGGAAGGACTCTTGTTATCTGTTCACCCAGGCACAGTAAGCTGTCTCTTGTGGGATATGACAATCAGTCATGTCCGACTATGGCCATCAGAACAGCAGAGAAGGAAACGGCTGTCCCGAATATATGGGTTTGAGTTTGATTT
>NC_134882.1:9758551-9761051 GCF_041734735.1 Babylonia areolata
CTCTACACAAACCCCTCGGATGTCCAGTGGGTGTCTGAAAAACCCAACCTTTAGCTTCCGTCGTCAGAACTGTGGTATTCTTGGTTTTTTTTGTGTTTTTTTTCAACATTTTTTATTCAGACAAAGGTTTACAGATACAGAATTTATGTTTTGTGCATTAGAAAGTATAGGGTAGGCATATAATTAAGTTCTAAGTACTGACAAATCTATAACAGCAAAACAATATATGTTCAATGTCAAAGTTCCAAGGTATCATTGAAAAAGCTTAATCTTGTATCAAACAATTATAAAGTGCCCCATTTTTCCACAAACTTGTTATATTCCATAGTTATGTTAAAGTCATACTTGGTGGTATTCTTTGTCAACATTAACCTTCTTTAGTATAAGAGCCTTCCGCTTGCAATGTTTTGATGATGGTAATTGGGGTGAAACGCTGTTAACGTCGTCTCTTTCGCCGTTCGTATGGAGAGAGTTAAAATATTTCCATGTTCTAAAGTGTCTTTCTATGAAACTGAGGATCTATTTTCAGTGTACTCTTGCATGTGAAAGGATGCTGATACAAATAGATGGACAAATGAGCAAGCATGAAATGAAGAACATTCCAAATAAATGTGACAGAAAAAAATTTGCATCACAACAAACATCAAAACTATGTGGTCCAGTTTTCACGCGCCCAACGTGAGGGTAAAACAGTGCGAAACATCTTTTCTGGTGTCACATTTATGTACAAAGTTGAATCATTTTGATGTTATTCCCAACATCCAGGAAAGATTCGGTTCAACGACCACGATTTCTCGCAATCCCACGATTTCTCTCACTTTTTTTTTTCTGCCCCATCATCTGCACCATTTCTGTGGCATTACTCCCACGTCGCTCATTTAGATTCCCTCATACACGGCCACACCCAGGTTCGTCGGTCACAGTTTCTTGATTTCTTATTTCGTGTGTCTTCGTTGGGTGTGCTTTTATATGTACCCTCGAGAGAGGTGGCAAAATCATACGCAGGAGAATATGAGAAAACGTATGTAATGGAAAATGCGAGTAAAAAAATTATCAAACCTTTCAGCATCCGTTTTCTTCTCTTTTTTTTCTCCCTCCCCCCCCCCCCCCCCCCCCCCCCCCCCCCCCCCCCCCCCCCCCCCCCCCCCCCCCCCCCCCCCCCCCCCCCCCTTTTTTTTTTTCCTTTTTTTTTTCTTTTTTTTTTGCCCCTTTTGCTTTTCTTCCCTTTTTTTTTTGATTTACCTCTCTTTTTTTGTTTTTTTTTACCTTTTTTTTCCTTTATTTTTTTTCTCCCCTTTTTTACCCCCCCCCCCCCGTCCCTTTAAAATTTTTTGGTTTTTTTTTGTTGTTGGTTGGGTTTTTTTTTTTTTTTTTTTTTTTTTTCTTCTTTTTTGTTTTTTTCTTTTTTTTTTTTTTTTTTTTTTTTTTGTTTGTTTTTTTTTTTTTTTTTTGTTTTTTTTTTTTTTTTTTTTTTTTTTTTTTCTTTTTTTTTAAAACTTTCTCCCAGTCAGTACAAAAAAAAACAAACCAAAAAAAGAAAAACACTGATTATTTATTTTATTTTTTTTTTAACAAAAAAGATTTTTTTGAAAGGGTTTCCCCCCCAGGGGGGGGGGAGGGTTTTTAACACTACAGGGGCCCCCCTTTTTTTTTTTTTTTTTTTTTTTTTTTTTTTTGTTTTTTTTTTTTTCTTCAAATTTTTTTTCCTTTTTTTTTAGGGGGGGGGGGTTTTTTTTTTTGGGTTTTTTTTTGTTGGAAAAATTCCAAAAAAAACCCCCAAAAAAAACCAAAACCCCTTTTTCCCTTTTTCCCCCCTCCAAAAAAATAAAACTTTTTTTTTTTCCCCCCAAAATTTTAAAAAATAAAAAAAAATACCCCCCTAAATCTTTTTCAAAAAACCCCCCCCTCCCAAAACCCTTTCCCCCCCAATTTTTCCTCCCAAAATAATAACAAAAAAACCTTTAAAAAAATTTTTTTTTTTTTTATTTATTTTTTTTTTTTATAATTTCCTTTTTAAAAACCTTTTCCCCTTTTTTACTTAAAAACCCAAAATTTTTTTAAACTTCCATTTTAAAATAAAAACATACTTTTAACTTTTTTCCCATAAATCAAAACCCCCCCCCTTAAAATTTTCCCTCCCCCCTTCCCCACCCCCCCCACCCCCCCCCACCCCCCCCCCCCCCCCCCCCCCCACCCCCCCCCCCACACCCCCCCAACACCCCACACACACAACACACACCCCCCACCCACACACCACACACACCCCCACCACCCCCCCTCTAACACCCAATAACATAGAAATTTTATAAAAGTTAATAATAAAAAAAACCCAAAAAACCTTTTCAAACAAATTGACAAAATTTTTTTTTGTTTTTTCATTTTTCCTTTTTCTTTTCCCTTCTCCCCCCTCCTCCTCTTCTTCCGGACAAAACCCCAACAACCCCACACGCAGCCAAACCCCAGCCAACAGAAAAGATGAAAGGGGGGGGGGGGGGGGAGA
>NC_134882.1:9771051-9773551 GCF_041734735.1 Babylonia areolata
TTTGCACTTCACAAACACACCTGATTATGGTCACGTAGCAACTGAACCATGTATAGTTTACCAGTGCTTTAAACAAAAGTTAATTTAGAATAGACACGGAAAGTGATAGGCAGAGAGACAGAATCATGAGCGATAAATCACAGAAGACAGGCATGCGGTTAACTCTCTCCATACGAACGGCGAAAGAGACGATGTTAACAGCGTTTCATCCCAATTACCATCATCAAAATATTGCAAGCTGAAACCTCTTATACTGAAGAGGTGAATGTTGACAAAGTATACCACAGTTCTGACGACGGAAGCTAAAGGTCGGGTCATTCAGACACCCACTGGACATCCGAGGGGTCTGTGTAGAGGAGAAGAGAGGACTGGCCGTACTGAGTGAGTTAATGGCAGTGTGCTATGTAAACTGACCTGTCCAAAGAGGTGAAACCAATATCAACTGCTGCTTTTAACGTATTCAACGTATGCAGATGTAAACGAGGCGAGCAAAGCCATCCCTGAGAGTTGACCAGGCGTGAAATTAAGTTTATGTTTCCGTTACAAACGCAACTCAGAGTTTGCGGGAACGTGAACGCTTCAAGAGACCGAGGGAGTGTGAACGGAAAGACCCACCAGGCACACACTCCTAATTTGTAATCGATGCCGTTAGCTGCCAATTGGGATTCATTCCATCAACGCTTTAGGACGAAATCAAGTGGGGCAAAAAATATTTGATCAAATGCTTAAGCTATCCTTGCGTGGACACGTAAATGACTACATCTAAGTAATTTCATCCTGCTCGTGTTGAGAGGGTCAGAGCGTGATAGGGGAGATTACAAAACATTTTTTTTTCTTTTATAATCAGAACTCTTTGTATGATTCGCCCACCACCGACTTCCAATTTCCTTCGTTACACTTTGAGCGGTGGTTTTGGTGTGGTGACTTTGGGACGTAATGATGATATCAATGATGTAATAATATGTATTTGTTGTATGAGGATCTTGAAAATGTTTTGTCTATTTCCGCCTTGGATTCCAGGTGATACGATTAAAATGGTTCCCTCTTTTTTTTCTCTTTTTTATATTTTTTAATTTTTTTACCCGGACTTTCTTGGGTCGACCACCGTTTTATTTTGTATATAAATTCATTATTTTAATTCAAAATATTTATTTTTCAATAAAAAGGAACAAAATAACAGCAACAAAAAGGATACAGTGAACCTAAGCAATCACACACACACACACACACACACACACACACACACCAAAAAAAAAACACAAAAAAACGTGACAATAATCAAAAGCAATACCCTGCATTCCATAACTATGTCATTGTTGTTGTTTTTTCCCCCCACTTACATATAGATTTTTTTTCCCCTTTTCTTTAAGATTCATAAGGTAGTATATAGTATATTGATGTCTAATACTGAATTGCTGTTCAAAGATCAGTTGTAAAATAGACAGTCTTTTTGTTTTTTTAGCAATACTGATGCACATTTTACCTATGAAAATAATATATTTTTTCTCTTTCTTTCTCTCCATCTCTCTTTCTATCGCTTTCTCTTTTACATTTTGCCCGTGCCATCCTGTATTAGGTAAAAAAAAAAAAAATGCATTCCTCTAAAATATTACCAACGAACAGCATTTTCTATGCTTGTCGTTTTGACATACAACAATCAAAATCTGTCCCCCTAAACCTATAATTCCACCGATGTATTTTTCCCACAGGTGTTTATTCCTCCCTGTGTCTGAACTTCTCCACTCTGTCAGATAGCAGAGTTGTTGTTTTTTTGTTTAACCACATGTTGTGTCATTCTGGGAATGACAGTATCAGGTTCTACGAATGATGGAGATATACATGGGGGGTAATTAACACCAGGGGACTGTCGGAGTTATCTATTCTGTGATACGAAATGTGACAGATCAAAATGAATTCCTAAAGCCATCTCTCTTCAGAAGAAGCGAACCGGCGTTTTTTGTTTGTTTTTTTTTTTTGTTTTGTTTTTTTATTAAATCATGAAAAAGAAACCCCAGACGAGCTAAAGACAACAGTAACAACACTAGCAACAACACCAATGGCAGCAAAATAACAACAACTACAACAGCAACAGCAACAACATTAGCAAACATAACAACATCACCAACAATAACCCCCATAACAACATCATCATCATCATCATCATCATCATCATTATTATCAAGAACAACAGCAACAAAAACAACATCACTATCAAGACCAACAACAATCACAGCAAAAAGAAAATCGATTTTTTAAAAAAAATTTTTAAAGTCTGCTGTAATTATTGTTCAAAGCTTTCCGTGTCATTTTCTGCCCAAAGAACATGACAGACAAGGGAAGCAACAACTACTCTTTTCCTGCAGGCCAAAACAACCTCCACCAATCATGAAACTGGCTGTCAAGGACCCGCAACTCGTCAGATGTCTGTCTCCAGCGTTGATGAAGGGGGAAAAATTAACAATCAAAAAGCCAGTCTCAAACCAGACCACACATCCCCATA
>NC_134882.1:9776051-9791051 GCF_041734735.1 Babylonia areolata
GAAATTACATCAGGGCAGAGACGGCTTTGATCAGTTCTGTTATCTTCACAGGACACAAGATTAATCGAAAAATGTTCCGCCAGAGTTTCAGTTGATCATCTCGAAAACATACATACATACATACATACATACATACATACATACATACATACCTACATACATACACAGGCACATACATACATACATACATACATACATACATACATACATACATACATACATACATACATACATACATACATACATACATACATAGGCACGTACATACGTACATACATACATATATGCATAGGCACATACATACATACATAGGCACGTACATACGTACATACATACATAGGCACGTACATACATACATACATACATACATACACACATATATACATACATACATAGGCACGTACGTACGTACATACATACATACATACATACATACATACATACATACATACATACATACATATACGCACGCACCCTCCCCATCACACACACACACTCACACATGCTGCATCGCTGCATGCCAGTGCGCTGTATCGTGCTCTAGAACCTGGATCTATGGGGAAAAAAATAAAACCAACCATTAACCCTCTCGTGCTGCTATTACCGCATCAACGTACGCAGATATCAAACGAGGTGAACAGACTGAGAGGCAGTCAGGCCTTAAACATAACGCTCATTATATTTCGATTACAGACGCAGATTAGAGTGAGTAGGAACTTCGACATCTTAAGAGACCACTGTAGCGTAACCGGAAAGTTCCACCAAAGCATGATCTCTTAGCTTTTAACGTAAAAAAATCGATACCGCACTCAGCGAAACATGGGGTGGGTTTGCATGAGCCAACTTAGCAGCGCTAAGTTTGCTTATCGTTTGAAGAAGAAAGAGAAACACCCCTAGGTGCTGGGGAGGACCTAGAGAAGCACTGTCTCCCGCCCGCCCTTGGAACAATCCTGCACCACCTTGGGAGGCCTGTGCTGTGTTCACGATGGGTGCAGGCACGCACAGGACACTCCATTACAAATTCATAACTGCTCCCGAACAGAGGCAAAAGAGACCACAGGATGCAACTCGCGACAGCTTTAAAAGAAGTATCCCCGTGGGTAACGCGACCGCCCAGGAAGCGAGAGAATCTGAGCGCGCTGGTTCGAATCACGGCTTAGCCGCCGATATTTTTCCCCCTCCACTAGACCTTGAGTGGTGGTCTGGACGCTAATCATTCGGATGAGACGATAAACCGAGGTCCCGTGTGCAGCATGCACTTAGCGCACGTAAAAGAACACACGGCAACAAAAGGGTTGTTCCTGGCAAAATTCTGTCGGAAAAACAAATAAAACTGCACGGAGGAAAAAAAATACAAAAAAAAAAAAAGGGGGGGGGGGTGACGCTGTAGTGTAGCAACGCGCTCTCCGTGGGAAGAGCAGCCTGAATATCACACAGAGAAATCTGTTGTGATAAAAAGAAATACAAATAAATACAATATATACATGAATATTGTGTAAACACAGACATCATTTACCATGGGGTAATGTAAGGAACTCCCCTTATGTTTCATATCCTTTTTAGTGTAGGACCACAAAAAAAATGAGAGAAGCGGAGTGGTGGCGTAATGGTAAAGCATCTACTCAGGAAGCGAGAGAATGTGAAAGCAAGAGATCAAATCTCACACTTGTCAGTATATTTTCTTCCTCACCGCTAGACTTTGAGTGGTGGTCTTTAATTGCAATGTTTTTAAAAGCGAATATGTGAAATGCTTTTATTTGAGAACATATGTTTATTACTCTTGTTTAATCAAGTTATCCGCGCGTGTGGGGTGGGTGGTGGTGGGTGGGGGGGTGCGGTGCGGGTGTGTGCTGATTATCTGATTGTGGTTTTCCGCAATTCATCTTTATTCTTATCTTATCTGTCTATTATAATCAATGTGCAGCATAGTAGGCTATTTATAATTATATTCAAATAATGTTTCTTAATTCTTTCTGTTTTTACATTAAGAATACTAGTTATTACCTGCAGTGTGTGGATGTATGTATGAAACGATGTATGTGATATTATTTTACATTTGTATCTTCGTAATATTTGTAGGGGCTGTTGTTGGCTTTTACAGTTATGGTCCCCATGTTGTTTACTTGTTTATGTTGTGATAATGCACATGGCCAAATTTCTCCAGTTGGAGATAATAAAGTTATTCTTATCTTATTATATCTTATCTTATCTGTCTAGCACCCTAGTCATTCGGATGAGACAACAAACTGAGGTACCATTTGTAGCATGCACTTTTTAATGCACGTAATAGAATCCACTCAACAAAGGAGTTTAACTGGCAAAATCATGTAGACAAAATCCACTTTGAGTTTCAGTTTCAGTTCCAAGGAGGTGTCAATGTGATATGAAGGTTTCCAGGTTTGACTATAGGCTACATGTGCTATGAATAATAATAACGATAATCATCATCATCATCATCATCATCATCACCATCACAATCACTGTCATCATCATCATCTTCATCATCAAGGTATATGATGATAAAAGGAACACATGCCAGACCTACGCTTTAAACCCTACGCTCTAGGCAGGCCTTACGAATGAAACAGGAAAATAATAAGTTTAAAATTTGAAAAAAAAGTGATGAAAACAATGAAATGAATAATGCAAATCAAAGTCTAATATAAAATTCAACTATTAGAGCAAAGCTGATGCCCAAAAATATGTTAGTGAACGTCACTGTTCCATGTACTCCATGCTGCAGTGTTAAGTGAAAAGTATTCGGAATCGATTACACACAATTATGCTGTACTCTCTCTCTCTCTCTCTCTCTCTCTCTCTCTCTCTCTCTCTCTCTCTGTCTCTGTGTCTCTGTCTCTGTCTCTCTATGTCTCTCTGTCTCTGTCTCTGTCTCTGTCTCTCTCTGTCTGTCTCTCTCTCGACCAAGTTCTTTTTCGGGGGTTTGCCTGTTTCCCCTCTTTTTTTTTTTCCAAAACCAAAAACCCAATACGTTCACCGTGGGAATGACATTCCATTTCTTCTCAGGACTGTAATCTCTATAATCCTATAAACGTTGCTCCACAAAGCCCCCTGTCAGCCCCCTCTCACACCTCCCCCCCCCCCACACCCTCCTCCAACCCACCCTGCGTAGCTAGCTGGCTGCTCGACTAATCGTTGGTTTGGGGGGGGGGGGGGGGAGGATTGTGTCATGTGTGCTCGTTTTGACTGTTATTCATCAAGTTTCTATCCGCAAAAAGAAGAGTATAATCATTATGGGAAAGGCTTTCAAACTGATCAGTGCATACAAACCACTCCCAATGACGCACATAGAAACACACACACACACACACACACACACACACACACACACACGCACGCACGCACGCACACACACACACACACACACGCACACGCACACACATACATCGATAAATATATATATATATGATGATATTCGTCCTTCAGAATCGAAGAAGGCCGTAACTGAATTGGTGTACAGAGACAGAGTCGGGAAGAGAGAAATAGAGAGACAGAGAGACAAACAGAGACTGAGAGGAAGAGACACAGAGGCAAAGAGAGACAGAGAGGCAAGGTAAATCATAGACAGACAGACAGACAGAGAGAAACGGAAATCACAGACAGACAGACAGACAGACACAGAGAGCGTGCGCTCGCGCTAAGAGCAAGTGTGTTTGATGGACAAAATGATGACAACTTCAATGGAAGTCGATCTTGATTCATGCTCAATGTTTAATTCAGCTTGACAACCAAGGCCACTCTCCTCCATCTTCCTCCTTCCTCCTTCCTCCTCCTCCTTCCTTCTCTCCCAGAAGCAAGGTGACTGGAAATCAACTGTCACTGACGCGTGACCAGATACGGCACTGATTACATCACTTCCCTTCAGTGACCACCCGAGCGGGGAAAACTCCGTTGTGGAAGCTAACCGAGTCTGCCAAAATAGTTTATTTGGTCCGCCTTGCCGCAAGAGATCGATGGCCAGCGGAAATTGAACTCAATGGTCAGTTCGCCCTCAGAAGCGCGCGCGTCACTACTCGCGTGGATAAGAAGCAAGAATTCAGATCGGGGACTGATTCAATCAACGGGTGGAAAAAAAAATACATGTCGTATTTTCTTTCTGCTTGCGTTGAATAGAGAAAGAGAGAAAAAAAAATCAACTGAGTGTAACCCATGCGTATCATCAATGAAAAGTTTACCCGTTAAAGCATGACAGAATCTGATAGTATTTCGGAAGGTCTGGATTCTAGCATGTCACTTTATTTCCTTTTTACACATTTTGCTGCAGACAGCAATATTGACCCGTTTTACGTGTTCCCAAGCACAGTAATTTATTGAAAATTGGTTGCATGCTCAAACAAGGCTGTTTTGTTTCCCATGCAGATGGTGTTTAAACGGTCGCTGACATAGACTGAGAACACAGCGGTCTTTGTGAGTTTGATGACGTTTCCTTGAGAAACTGGATGAGTGAAAAAAACGAACATCTCGTATATTTTTTTTTCGAATAATTATTTCATCGGTTAGTCTTACAATACGATTTGATTAATACTACATGTAACGATAAATTATCAACGGTCACACACACACACACACACACACACACACACACACACACATAACACACACACACACACATAACACACACACACACACACACACACATAACACACACACACACACACACACACACACACACACATAACACACACACACACACATACCACACAAACACACACACACACACACGCACGCGCGCACGCAGGCACACACATACACACAAAACAAAAATAAAAAACAGACACACACACACACACACACACACACACACACACACACACACTCACACACACACACACACACACACACACACACACACACACACACACACACACACACACACACACACACACACACACACACACACACACACACACACACACACATTTTCAATGATTTGTGCAGCGGAGTGGTGGCCTAGTGGTAAAACGTCCACCTAGGAAACGAGAGAAATTTAGCACACTGGATCGAATCCCACACACGCCGGACGTGTTATCCTCCTTCACTAGTCTTTCAATCATGGTCTGGATGCTAGTCATCCGGATGAGACGATAGATCAGAGGAACCGTGTGGAGCATGTACTTTGCACACGCAAAAGAAGCCACGGCAACAATTTTTGTCGTCCCTTGCGTGATTATGTACAAAAAGACATTTGACTGAAAAAAAACAAATACACTTGTAGGCTGAAAAAAAAACCTGAAGAAGAAATGTGGTGTTTCCCGAGGGAGAGGAGAAAAAATATATTATAAATGTATACTGCAATACAATACATTACATTACAAAGAACACAAAACAATACAATGCAATACAATACAACACAGCACAACACAACACAGCACAATACGATGCAATACAGTAACAAAATTCCTTTCTGTCTTTGCACATGACTAATTTGCTTTTGACTTCTTGAGCGAGCCAGAGAGAGAGAGAGAGAGAGAGAGAGAGAGAGAGAGAGAGAGAGAGAGAGAGAGAGAGAGGAAGAGTGTTTATCGACTAACTATAGCCCAGATACATCGGTCTGACGATGCGTGAGATACATTCTCCCAGTTGTGTCTGTGATTCTACTTCCACGTTTTTTTTTGTGTGTGTGTTTTGTTGTTGCTGTTGTTGTTGTTGCTGCTGTTCTGACATGACTGTGAAATTCTGCGTCACAAAGGGAACTGGGTCAACTGATGTCTAGACTCCACACCGACGGACGCCATAATGTCTTCTTTGTCTGCCTGCCTACTGTCCGCTTGGCTGAGCAAAACACACCCTGTTCCTTCTTCCAGAACGGATTCTTTTTCAACCGCAAGTAGCGTGTATAATTATAATTATGTCAGTGTACGATTGTGTGTATGTGGGGGGAGTGGGGGGGGGGTTAGAGGGGGGAGGGGGGCTAGGGGGTATGGTGCTTGGCGGGGGGGGGGGGGGGGGTTGAGGGGTAAATGTTTGTGTGTGTGTGTGTGTGTGTGTGTGTGTGTCTGTCTGTCTATCTGTCTGTCTGTGTCTGTGTTCGAGTGTGTGTGTGTGTGTGTGTGTGTCTGTGTGTGTGTGTGTGTGTGTGTGTGTGTGTGTGTGTGTGTAAGTGCGTGCGTGCGTGATGTGTTTGTGAGCGTGTGCGTGCGCGCGCGTGTATGATTTTGTTCGGGTGGGGTGGTGGTGGAGGGGTGAATGTGTGTGTGTGTGTGTGTGTGTGTGTGTGTGTGTGTGTGTGTCTGTCTGTCTGTCTATCTGTGTGTGTGTGTGTGTGTGTGTGTGTGTGTGTCTGTCTGTCTGTCTGTCTGTCTGTCTATCTGTGTCTGTGTTCGAGTGTGTGTGTGTGTGTGTGTGTGTGTGTGTGTGTGTGTGTGTGTGTGTGTGTGTGTGTGTGTGTGTGTGTGTGTGTGTGTCTGTGTGTGTGCGTGCGTGCGTGATGTGCAAGCTGAGAAAAAAAAAAACACACACAAACAAAAAACACACACACACACACACGCGTGTAAAATTTCTAAATGTTCATGACCAAACGTCACATTTATTCAGATTTAGTGTTTTAACTTTATCAGATCTGGGAGAGTCATCGTGAAGCTTAAACGTAGAATAGAAAACAGTAGCATCTTCCCGTGTGAAGTAACACAAATATCAACAAGGTTTGAACAAATATGTTCCCGTTTTCACACATGACATGAACTCGGAAACACTGACATGGCTTGACTGTATTGTATCATATATGTTGTGGGGATATAGCTCATTCCCTCCCCCCACCCTCCTTGTCCTCTCCACCCCCCTCCCCCCCACACACACACGGCACACACCTTTTCTCTTCTCTCCTTTTCTCATCTTCTATCTTTTTTCCTTTCTTCCCAAACTTTTTTCTATCTCCACTCATATCCCTCGACCCCAACCCTACAGCCTCCAGTCCTAAATGTGTGTCGTTGCTTTAAGCGCGTTGGGTTACGCTGCTGGTCAGGCATCTGCTTGGCAGATGTGGTGTAGCGTATATGGATTTGTCCGAACGCAGTGACGCCTTCTTGAGCTACTGAAACTGTCGCTGCATTGTAATCGGTGAAAGTTTAGGTTTCAGTCTCTCAAGTAAGTGTCACTGCGTTCGGACAAATCCATAACTATATACTGCACCACATCTGCTAAGCAGATGCCTGATCTGACCAGCGAGCATTACCAAACGCGCTAAACGGTAAAAGAAAAAAAAAGAGAAAAAAAAGAGACATCCACATTACCTCATACCCACATGAACACTGAGAAACGGAATCATAGAGAAATGCATCCATAGGGCATCAGCATCTTTCCGACAGCTGCTAAAACATATGGAGCTCCACAGATCTGTCCATCAACACCAAGATCAGGAGCCTTAACATCACCGTGAAGCCAGTATACTGTATAGAGCGGAGACCTGGAGAACCACCGCCACAACCATGAAGAAAATCCAGACGTTCAACACCTGTCTTAGGACCATACTACGTATCCGCTGGCCTAATACCATCAGAAATCAAGACCAACCAACAGCTTGTGGAAGAAGACATCCTCCGAAGACGCTGGAGGTGGTGGATTGGCCACACCCTCAGAAAACCTGCATCCAGCATCACACGACAAGTCCTCACCTGGAACCCTCAGGGGGGAAAGAAAAAGAGGCCGTCCAAAGAATAGCTGGCGCCGAGATCTGGAGACAGACATCAGGAGGATGGACTGGGGCGACTGGCCCAGGACCGGGGTGCCTGGAGAGCTCTCGTTGACGGCCTATGTCCAAGACGGGACCACAGGTGTAGATAGATAGACAGACATGAAGACTAAGAAACGGAATCATAGAAACATAATCAATAGGGCATCAGGCAAAACTACTCCTACTACTACCACTACTGCTGCTGCTGCTGCTACTACTACTGCTACTACTACTACTACTACTACTACTACTACTAATAAATAAATAAATAGATCAATAAACAAAACCGTGATCCGGGTACCGCAATAAATTGATAACATAGACAAGACTTTGGGCACAAAACACACGCGTTGGTATACGTGTGCACTGCAATTTGCTCTACTCGGTCTCTTGTTACATTGAGTCCCTTTTTTTTATATCTCCCTTTCAGAAAATGACCGACTTGATTGACTTCAGCCCCCATCCCATCCGACCTCCCCCCACCCCCACCCCACCCCCCACCGCACACGTATACACCCGGCCTCCCCGATAAGCTGAATGGGGGAAACCCGTTAAATGGGGGATTGTGGGGATTTAACTACTGGCTCCGCGGGGATGGACGGGTTGCTTGGTTGTACCGGAACAAGGAAAAAGAGATAGTATGGATCGAAGGGCCATCCACTATCTTCTCTCTCTCTCTCTCTCTCTCTCTCTCTCTCTCTCTCTCTCTCTCTCTCTCTCTCTCTCTCTCTCTCTCTCTCTCTCTCTCTCTCTCTTACTGGCACAAAGGTGGGCGAATAAAAGAAGTACATTGTTAGTCTTCCTTTGAATGTCGCCGACTCAAAACCCATAGTTTTAACGTATGGTATTGCCATGCAAACAAGCTCCCATTTTATGAACGTGTTTCTGATTGTTAATTTATGAATGAAGTTTGATAGTTTTTATGTCATTCGAGTCTACAGTGTACGTATGTGATATAGCAGAAAGATCGGGCTATGTTCAGATAAACTCTATCTTTGCAATATGTTTCATTTACTGTTTGCAGAATGCACATTTCTTTTCCTGTCCGTATAAACTGGAACGCATGTCAGCATCTTTGAGCTGGTGAGATATAATTAGAACTCCATGTTTTGGCCACAATATATGTCCTTCTTCTCTTTAACAAGTGAAATATTTGCACACACGAAGATTAACTCACTCAGTACGACCAGTCCTCTCTTCTCCTCTACACAGACCCCTCGGATGTCCAGTGGGTGTCTCAATGACCCAACCTTTAGCTTCCGTCGTCAGAATTGTGGTATTCTTTGTCAACATTCACCTCTTCAGTATGAGAGCCTTCCACTTGCAATATTTTGATGGTGGTAACTGGGTGAAACGCTGTTAACGTCTTCTCTTTCGCCGTTCGTATGGAGAGAGTTAACAGCTTGAAAACAAAGCATGCTGGATAGAAGGCTGACCATACAGAGGGACAGTGGCGACCGGTCAGGTGACTCAACAATCAGTGAAGGGCAACCAGACGACAAACAAACAGCTACACTAATGAGAGAAAAATATATTTTAAACAAGAGAGGCAAGGCCTTCAAGACTCACTTGTAATACACTTTTTTTTTAATCCAATCGTTAAAATGTGTTCTGTATTTTCTGTATTTGTTATTATAAAGCTTCCGGTTAAAAAAAAAAAAAAAAAAAAGAAAGGAAAAAAAAGTCCTGACGGCAGATTCGAACCCCGCATTTTCGGGTGAGAAGAAACTTTCGTCCCCATTACACTATCGTGGCTCCTTAACTGATGTTCTCAGTAAAATTTAACATTATTTGCAGAGAAAATGGCAATGTTAAGTTTACCACGGACACACACACACGCGCACACACACACACACACACACACACACACACACACACACACACACAACCGAACACCGGGTTAAAACATAGACTCACTTTTGTTTACACAAGTGAGTCAAAAAGAAGACAACATGGGCAGAAGCAAAGCAGGAAGGCCAATGAACACCTGGCGCAGAACAATCGATTGAGAACTCCAGACCTTGAAGCACACCTGGGCTACCATTTCGAGAGTGGCTCAAAACAGACAAGAGTGACGGTTCTTCGGGGTTGCTCAACATGCCAGAAGGCATAATGGGCAGTAATATAAGTAAGTAAGTAAGTAAGCAAGTATGCAGTGCTCAGCTTATATCACATATTGACATAGGTTTACTGTAAAGCCAACAGCAAAGTGAGAGCTGTATGATCAATGGTTTCTCCATTGCAACAAGAACCCCTTTACAGCTTAGTCTTTTTTGAAGGACTACGACTCTCAAACAAGGAGGCAAGATTTGCTCTGGCTCTTAGTGCTGCAGCGATCGGGGGTAGCTGGCCTTTGGGAACCATCTCAACGCCGACTGTCATAAAACCCTCTTGGCCGAGAGAGTGGGGATGTAGCTTGGGCAAAACACTCTCCGCTGTAATAGAATTCTAGCCCAGATAACTGGGACATTCGTTGCCTCCTCTGCTGTTCTGATGGTCATAGTTGGACTTTATTGACTGTCATACGTGCAAGTAAGTAATAGCATACAATGAAATTGGTGATGGCATCTGACTAGTTAGCTCGCGCATCTATGTCCGCATCAGCGGGTACTCCTTGACCGAGTCTGTGGAATAGAATTTGCTTGTTGACGAGATTTGGTTATCAAGAAGGGTCGGCTGTCGACGGGATTTGGTTGTCAACAGGATTTGGTTGTTAAGTGGTTTTGGTTGTTAAAGTGATTTTTTTGTTGTAAAGCAAAGTCTGAGTGTTAACATGGTTTGGTTGTCATCAGGATTTTGGTTGTCAACGAGATTTGATTGTCAACAGGCTTGGTTGACGCCTTTGACCAATATTCGAAAGAAAAAAACCCGTCAGGGGCAGTTGGGGGAGTCTGATACATGTAGCATGTTTCACAATGATGAATACAAGGAACACATTCTCTTTCAGACCAGTTCAGTTTGACACTTTTCAGCCATTGAAACTTACCCACTTCTGGCTCTAAAATGGCAAGTCCCGAACGACTGGCTTATCCTTGTCCAGAACGTGTGTTCATTCTCTCTTTCTCCATCCAAGTGTGAGGTTAACTCTCTCCATACGAACGGCGAAAGAGACGACGTTACAGCGTTTCACCCCAATTACCATCATCAAAATATTGCAAGCGGAAGGCTTTTATACTGAAGACGTGTTGACAAAGAATACCACAATTCTGACGACGGAAGCTAAAGGTTGGGTCATTCAGACACCCACTGGACATCCGAGGGGTCTGTGTAGAGGAGAAGAGAGGACTGGCCGTACTGAGTGAGTTAACGCGAAATAGATAAGCATCTACAGTAAATGCACGAGCATCTCAATTGATAGCAACAGAACGATAAACAAACGACCAGACAGCCTCAGACTCAGAGTCGGGGCAAACAAAGAAAGCGGGGAAATAAAATTGCCATGAAGTGACAGGTACAGGTTCTGAATGAGTCTGTCCGACATGCTCCTGTGCAGTCAGTACAAAACCATTTTCCAAGACTATTAAATCACGTGTGCTGCCAGGTTGTTCTGCAAATCACCTAGACGGGAACGCGTCACGCCTCTCGTATTATCTCTTCACTTGGGACACTGCTAGTGCATGTCAGAATTCCAGGAACGTACTGAAGATAGAGTAGAACATCTTTCTAAAAAAAAAAAAAACGTTCTTCACATAAACAGAAGTGTGATTTTCTTTCTTCTCTTCTTCTTCTCCTGCTCCTGCTCCTCCTCCTCCTCCCCCTCCTCCTCCTCCTCCTCCTTCTTCTTCTTCTTCCTCTTCTTCTTCTTCTTCCCATACTTCTTCTTCTTCTTCTTCTTCTTCTTCTTCTTCTTCTTCTTCTTCTTCTTCTTCTTCTTCTTCTTCTTCTTCTTCTTCTTCTCCTCCTCCTCCTCCTTCTTCTTTTACTTCTTCACCCTCAACCCTGTTAAGAGTCACTGGGGGGCAGCACATAACAGTTGTTTTGTCTTCGCCTCCGTCTCTCTCTCTCTCTCTCTCTCTCTCTCTCTCTCTCTCTCTCTCTCTCTCTCTCTCTCCAGCAACAGTTATGTAGGTTGTACAGAGAGATTTTGAACCACATACCGTGTTCAGAGAAACGTGTCAAAGTTTGTGATTTAAGTTCCGGTTCAAAGCCATGCATCAGAAGAGGAAAGTCTTCTCAAGGAAATCCAGATTTCGATTAACGCCATTTTTTTCCAGGTACGTGTTGGTGAAGCTGATAGAAAAAACAACAACATCAAAATGGCTTCTACAGTCAGCTGGACCAAACACAACACGATCCAAGAACGAATGCAAAAATCAAAATTGACTGTACCGCATTAATCATTTTCAGTTGATTGCGACTAATTCACTACCAGAATAAAAGAACGAATCAGATGTTCACGTCCTCTCCAGTTCCTTACCTCCCTTCCTCGGGTAAAAAAAAAGGAGACAAAGGAGGGGAAATGAAAATGGAATCATGATGCTGTCCTGCTCTGTTTTCTGCTCTTGAATTTTGAGTACGATGATGTGGTTCTGTGTTTTACAGCACTGTTTCAATGAGACTGAACGTTGTCTATGACATTTTAGCCTACCCGAAAATTCACGAACAGAAATGTCAACAGGCCTCAAGTTATGAAGGACACACACACACACACACACACACACACACACACACACACAAAAGACAAGCAACAAAAACATGCTTTAACGATATCCGGTATTCAAACGATTAATTAAACAAAATGAAATCCAATTGATATTATTGTCTGTTCATTTCAACAACATCATTAATTTCTATAAATAAATGAGTAATCTATAGCTAAGCATTGTGGCAACGAATCAAACAAGCAAACAGAAACCTCCAGTTGTGTTTTCTAGAACGCAGTTATTGCTTTTTTTAGAATGATAATCATCGATATCAACATCATTAATTTTATATAACAAATGAATATTTTGTAGCTCTGCACGAGGCGACGCCTTTCATAAACTAAGCAGAAAAAGGATTACATGCATTTCTGTTCTCTAAAATGCAGTTAAATCGGTTTTTTGTTTGTCTTTTTTTTTGTTTTTTGGTTTGTTTGTTTGTTTTTTTTTTGTTGTTGTTTTTTCAAACATGATAATCATCGATATTACGTGTTTGTTCGCATTACAAATGCATTCGCAGGACGGAAGTTGCGTGTGTGACAGCTGTTCGTTATCCCACCGTATGGCCTCCCTTGGTGGCATGCAATTTTCAGCTTTATATATATGTATATATTTCTTCTTCTTCTTCTTCTTTTCTTTCCTGGAGGGTAGATGCTGCGATGCATAATTTTGTCGTAACCAAATATCATTTCTGCACATTGCTATGCAGCGCACAACAAGATTAATGCGGCTAGAATGTTCTCCCCCACCCCCCAATCCCCCCATCGTCTGTGTGTGTGTGTCATGGCACGGACTTCCGCCAGCGCTAGGGTTTTTCCATAATGAAACCTGCTGACAACTGGGGGCAAGGGGTAGGGCATGATATAGATACAGAACCACGCCACCGGATATCATGTTATAGGTAATTTATTTCACAGCTCTGCTGTGTGTGCCATATCCAGCGCGAGTTGTCTTGGAATGCAGTGCTAGCAAACTGCACAAGCCAGTGAAAAATGCATTGCCTATTTTCGTTAAATATGTTTTTGCTGTATTTGTGGCATAATGATCTACACTAATCAAATAAACAAAACCTAATGCTAATTCGCTGAAACTGCGAAATTTCCCGTATGAAAATGTTTGACAAAATTAGTTTTGTAAAACAACGCAAAGACAAAAAAAATAATAATAAAATAAATAATACATAAATAAATAAAACCCAACAGAGAAACTATGTTTTGCAGATTCAAGGTCTACGGAAGCGGAAACTCTCTTCTGCAATTTGAAAGGGAAGGCACTGCGGCAGAAGAGTTAAAGTGACTGTTCCTCCCGATGTCGACATACCCTGAAGGCTCACACGAGCCATCGTCACATTTCCTGCACGAGCACTTTGTCGGCCATTAAGAGACGGGCCAATCGGAAGTAAGGACACAAGCCCATCAGGCAAGGTACTCGTGGAACAAATGGACCAACCAATGAGACTCATTTCCTGTGTCAATTTAGGTCCAAGTTTTCCGAGGACAAGTGACAAACAAATGGAGGAGGAGAAAAAAAAAGTTTGTATCATCGTTGAACCGGAAAGCAATGTTGCACAAGAGATGTTTCTAAAGTCCGCTTTACGTGTTTGTCTTGAAGATTGTGCACTCACGGTGCTCGCACATATTTACAGGTATTAATTTTTGTTGTTGTTTAAGTAAGACAAACCATACACTGGTGTCCATTCATTACAGACAGACGTACACACAAACAAAAAAAAACCCCCCAATTTCCCGCTCCATCCAACACCCAATCCCACACCATCCCACCCCCAATCCCACACCATCCCACCCCCAATCCCACATCATATCACCTCCAATCCCACATCATACCACCCCCAATCCCACATCATATCACCCCCCAATCCTACATCATACAACCCCCCAATCCCACATCACACTACCCCCAATCCCACATCATACCACCCCCAATTCCACATCACACTACCCCCAATCCCACGTCATATCACCACCAATCCCACATCATACCCCCCAATCCCACATCATACCCCCCCAATCCCACATCATACCCTCCCCCCATCCCACATCATACCCCCCACTCCCACACCATACCACCCCCAATCCCACATCACACTACCCCCAATCCCACATCATATCACCCCCCAATCCTACATCATACAACCCCCCAATCCCACATCATACCCTCCCCCCAATTCCACATCACACCCTCCCCCCAATCCCACATCATACCCCCCGATTCCCACATCATACCACCCCCAATCCCACATCACACTACCCCCAATCCCACGTCATACCACCCCCAATCCCACATCATACCACCCCCAATCCCATAAAATAGTGACAAAATAGTGGAATCTGAGCCGTGTTTGTCTCTGATCAATAGTGGTCAGCACTGATGATAAACCCAGATTAACACAGAACAATGGGAAACACTGACCAGGGGAAGCAAAATGCGCAGGAAACGTACGATGGTGTAAACATAGACCTGGCAGAACAAAGAAATGAGAGAGAGAGAGAGGGGTTGATATGGGAAAACACCAGCATTTTGCGAAAGCAAAATAGAAATTGGATTAACAACAACAACAACAACAACAACGTTATTCATTTTTCTGGACACTTCAGCATGGCAAATTAGGTATATCTGATATTTGTTCAGTTTTCCATAGTTTGAAAAAACCTA
>NC_134882.1:9793551-9806051 GCF_041734735.1 Babylonia areolata
GAAAAAAAAAAGAGAAAAAAAACCTAAACACGTTCTTCGCCACACTATTACCAAAGCAACGCAGAAGAAAAAAAATCAGAAATAAAAATAAAAATAAACCGAGCGAGGAGAAAAGACACAATTTTATCCTAAGTCCTTCTTCTTCAAAAAGAGAAGAAGGGGAAGAGCTGAGTTGTTTTGAACGCTCGAGTCGCTTGCACGATCCCTCCCCACCGTGACTGTAACAGCATGGCCATTTTTGTTGTTGTTGTTGTTGTTGTTCTGCTTTGTTCTTTTTCTTCCTCCCCACCGCCGCTTCCTAATCAAGAAGGTCTTGGTTGTTTACGCAGCAACAACGTATAGCTGTCTTCATCCTCACAGCCATTGGCCTGTATGAGACGAGAAGGGGGACGGCCGGAAATGTTATTGTGATGAAATTTCCGGTCACGTGAGAGGTCGTCGTTTAATCAAATTTGCATCATGAAGAAGAAGAAGAAGAAAAAGAAGAGAGAGTGTGTGTGTGTGTGTGTGTGTGGGTGGGTGGGTGTGTGGTGGAGAGAGGAGAGGGGGCATGGGGGGGGGGGGAGGGGGAGTGTTCAAGGTAGCGATGGTCGTATGGAGGTAACAGGTAGCTTATGACGTCAGACGTCATCCCGATTCGGCTATTCCCGATTCGCCTGTGACTAAATTAGTGATTCAGATTCACTTACTCCTACTATATTTATGGGTTGTTGTTTTGTTGTTTTGTTTTGTTTTTTTGTTGTTGTTTTTTTGGGGGGGTTGTTGTTGTTGTTTTTTTGTTTGGTTTTGTTTGTTGTTGTTGTTTTTTTGGGGGCGGGGTATTTATTTTTTTCTATTTATTTATTTATTTTTAATTATTATTATCATTATTTATTTATTTATTTAGGTGTTGTTGTTTTTTAATATTATTATTATTTATTTATTCATTTATTTATTTGAATACTTATTTATTTATTTTGTACGCTTATAGTTGACTTCATCAAGTTTTTACGCCTTATACATATTACAATTATTAGTAGTAGTTCTCTCTCTCTCTCTCTCTCTCTCTCTCTCTCTCTCTCTCTGTCTCTCTCTCTCTCTCTCTCTCTCTCTCTCTCTCTCTCTCTCTCTCTCTCTCTCTCTCTCTCAAGGCATTGAGCTACGCTGCCGGTCAGGCATCTGCTTGGCAGATGTGGTGTAGCGTATATGGATTTGTCCCAACGCAGTGAAGCCTCCTTGAGCTACTGAAACTGAAACTGAAACTGAAACTCTCAACAACAACAACAACAACAACAAAAATCACTTGCTCTTGACGAAAGGTTAACAATATCAAAACGTTACAAAACTACTGAGCAGCACATTGCACACACAAACACACACGCACGCAACCACCACCCCACCCCACATACATACATACATACATACATATGATTATACATACATACCTACAGAAACTGGACATGCGTATTGTCTTGTGTCTTACGAACCTTAAGGTTTTCTTGACATGAAACTATTCTATTCTACTCTATTTTATTCTGCTCTATTCTTTGCACGCATACACTCGCACACTTACACACACTCACAAACACACACTGTTCAGTGTATGAGAGACACAGAGAGAGAGAGACAGAGAGAGAGAGAGAGAGAGAGAGAGAGATGGGGGAGAGAGAGGGAGAGAGAGGAAAAGGGAAACATAAAAACAGAAACAGAAGCACACAGAGAGAGGGAGAGAGAAACGGAAACAGAAACAGAAGCACACAGAGAGAGGGGGAGAGAAACGGAAAGGGAAACAGAAACAGAAGCACACAGAGAGAGGGAGAGAGAAACGGAAAGGGAAACAGAAGCACAGAGAGAGAGAGAGAGAGAGAGAGGGGGGAGAGAGAAACGGAAAGGGAAACAGAAACAGAAGCACACAGAGAGAGGGGGAGAGAAACGGAAAGGGAAACAGAAACAGAAGCACACAGAGAGAGGGAGAGAGAAACGGAAAGGGAAACAGAAACAGAAGCACACAGAGAGAGGGAGAGAGAAACGGAAAGGGAAACAGAAACAGAAGCACAGAGAGAGGAGGAGAGAGAAACGGAAAGGGAAACAGAAACAGAAGCACACAGAGAGAGGGAGAGAGAACAGAAGCACACAGAGAGAGGGAGAGAGAAACGGAAAGGGAAACAGAAACAAAAGCACACACAGAGAGAGGGAGAGAGAGGGCAGGACAAAGATGAATCAGACTGCCAGAGAGACAGGTGGGGGAAAAAATGATGGCGACAAAGATGAAGTCGCATGTGTGTGTGTGTGTGTGTGTGTGTGTGTGTGTGTGTGTGTGTGTGTGTGCGTGCGTGCGTGCGTGCGTGTGTGTGTGTGTGCGTGTGTGTGTGTGTGTGTGTGCGTGTGTGTATGTGTATGTATCTATAGGTGTGTGTCTGTCTGTCTGTGTGCGCGCGCGCGTGTGTATGTGCATGTGCGTATCAAAAGAGAAAGAAAGAAAGAAAGAAAGGGAAGTGGAAAAAGAGAAGCCAACAGAATCCCACTCTCCGTCGTAGTAGCGATGGTGGTGGCAGGGAAGGAGAAAGAAAAATGTGACAGAGACAGATGCTCCAGCTTTTGCTACATCTTCTGAATCTTCTGATTCTACTTTCGTTTCTCATCTCATGTTTGTATTTCTATAACCGTTTGTTGTTATTTTTTGTAAATGTTCTTTTTTTTGTTTTTTTTGTTCTTTTTTTTTTTTTTTTTTTAGTTTCTCTATGCTCTCAGGGCTGGATGTAAAGAAGCATACGCATGATTATACTGCTTCCTTCATTAAAAACAGTTTCGGTCGCTCGCTCGCTCGTTCGCCCGTTCATTCTCTCTCTCTCTCTCTCTCTCTCTCTCTCTCTCTCTCTCTCTCTCTCTCTCTCTCTCTCTCTTTCTTTCTCTCTCTCTCTCTCTCTCTCTCTCTCTCTCTCTCTCTCTCTCTCTCTGTCTCTCTCTTTCTGACTTGTTTCTTTTTTTCGCATTCTCTCTCTCTCTCTCTCTCTCTCTCTCTCTCTCTCTCTCTCTCTCTCTCTCTCTCTCTCTCTCTCTCTCCCTCCCTCCCTCTCTCTCTCGTTCATTCTGTTTGTGTCTCTCTCTGTGACTCTCTTTTTCTCGCATTCTCTCTCTCTCTCTCTCTCTCTCTCTCTCTCTCTCTCTCTCTCTCGTTCATTCTCTCTCTGCGTGTGTGTCTCTCTCTGTCTCTCTCTTTCTGACTTGTTTCTTTTTCTCGCATTCTCTCTCTGTCTCTGTCTCTCTCTGTCTCTCTCTCTCTCTCTGTCTCTCTCTCTCTCTCTCTCTCTCTCTCTGTCTCTCTTGGAGTGTGTGGCAAGCAGCGGTCGAGTGCGGACGTGTTGTGCAGTCGCTTCGGTTTGTCACGCATTTTGCGAGATAGACTGTATTGGAGAGCGGGCAGTGAACACTGAGTCAGCAGAATGCCTGTTGCAACAACTACCTTTTGGAGCGCCTGTGGTTCATTCTTCGTTCGTTCGTCCTGACTGTCTTGTCTATCTGGATCTATTTTCAGGCTTTATCTTTCTTTTCCTTCTCCCTCCGTTTCCTAAGAATTCCTCCTAAAATCGTTTCAGCTTATTCCGTGAAATAATACCCAAACATCCTAAGAGGCTGACAGATTATAGTTGTCCTTGACGAGGTATTATTCGGAGTTGAAACCAAGTAGATAAGTAACAACGCAAAACTTATGTGAACAGGATCAGTAGTACATACATCTGATTCTATTTTCTTCTTGTTTTTGTTGTTGTTGTTGTTGTTGTTTATTTTGCCAAACCTCCACCATTCTCACTTATTTAATTCCTCCATTCTTTCACATATTTTTTTCCCCATATTTTGCCATTTGCTGAACTGGGAGATGGCGTGGGTGCTAGTCTTTCAATGAGAAATTATTGGCTGAGGAGAACACACATGCACACGTACACGCACGCACGTACGCACGCACGTACAACACACACACACACACACACACACACGCACGCACGCACGCACGCACACACACACACGCACGCAGGCACGCACACACGCACACCATATCTCAGTTTACCAAGGACACACACACACACACACACACACACACACACACACACACACACACACACACACACACACACACCTCAATTTACAAAGGCAAAGTCACGTTTTCGTGATGTGCAACGAAAATCCAACACTATATACAAGTCTAAATATATATTCACCATACTTTCAAAACGTGATTCAGACGATATCCATCATTGAATAAATCAAACTGCACCGAACCTACCTATCTTCCTCCTCCTCCTCCTCCTCCTCCTCCTCCTCCCTCTTACCGTAATTGAATTGAAAGAGAGTGAACCGTCACCTAAATCGAAGACACGTCACAGCGAGAGCTCTAATCCTGTTCAACTCTCCCCATTCCTCGGATTAAACAACAGCTATGTGCTGTGCGTAAACAACAGAGGCTTAGCCCTCCCACTCTCCCACTCCCCCCTCCCCGCCCCCCTCCAATCCCCCACCCCCACCCCCTCCTCCACACCCTTCCTTCTCCACAAAATGGACCGGGATTTCAAGTTTCCTCAGAGGAGAAAATTACCTAAGCTACGGTTACGGCACATCGTGAAAAAGGGGCTGGGAGCTTTCAAAGCGGCACCCGTGTTCTTCAAACTACAGAGGAAATCGGATCAAATTTATGTTCCTCTCTCTCTCTCAACTGTCCTGAAGTGCCATGCTGCCTGTTGCAACTCCTTTCCTGAAAGCGGGAGACAGAGAGAGAGAGAGAGAGAGAGAGAGAGAGAGACGGCAAGGCTGTTTGTGCTGTCTTTTGAAAAGAGCAGGCAGGCTTCCATGTTGCGAAATGGAAGGGTTTCTTTTAGTTAGCTTGTTTGTTTGTTTGTTTGTTTGATGCTTGCTATCTGTTAGAAACAGACCGAGCGAGTCAAAAGAAGGCGCCAGGGCGTTAAATGAGATGTTATTATGTTATTTTATTTTTATTTTTTTGTTTATTTATTTCTTTTGGTTGGGTGTATGTTGTTGGAAACAGACAAGAAGACAGAGAGAAAGAGACAGCCTTCACCAACACCTTCTCCGAGGTAATAAAAAAAAGAGAGAGAGAAAAAAAAAAGGTGTCACTGTGTTAAATTGGGTTGCTCTAGTTTTGTGTTTGTTTGAGGTAAACAGATAAACAGAAGCAGAAACGAAAGAGACAAAAAAAGAAGAAGAAGTGGAGGAGTCAAAGCGTTAAATCGTGCTCAGTTGGGTTTTTTGTTGTTGTTTTTGTGGGTTGTTTTTTTGTGTGTGTTAAAAGAAGCCAAGTGAAATTCAGGGACTGACAAGGG
This sequence comes from Babylonia areolata, assembly GCF_041734735.1. Lineage (NCBI taxonomy): Eukaryota > Metazoa > Mollusca > Gastropoda > Neogastropoda > Buccinidae > Babylonia > Babylonia areolata. The sequence goes on from NC_134882.1 coordinate 9,798,864, forward strand.
AATGCTTTTCTTGCATTATTACTGAAGTGTTTATTGTCTGTTGTTCAAGGAAAGTAATCTTAGATATTTAAATGCGTGAGATTATTGCAACATTTTTCTACAGTGACATCCATTCCTCTGTGGTCTTCTTCTTCTTCTTCTTCTTCTTCTTCTTCTTCTTCTTCTTCTTCTTCTTCTTCTTCTTCTTCTTCTTCTTCTTCTTCTTCTTCTTCTTCTTCTTCTCCTCTTCCTCCTCCTTCTTCTTCTTCTTCTTCTTCTTCTTCTTCTTCTTCTTCTTCTTCTTCTTCTTCTTCTTCTTCTCCTTCTTCTTCTTCGAAAAGGCATGTTCCAAGAGGAGTACCACAGGGGTCAATTCTAGGCCCTCTCTTATTTTCCTTGTATATCAACGATCTACCTTTATCAATTCAACATGCAATCTGTGATTTATTTGCTGATGATACATCAATACAATATGCTAGTCAAAATGTTGATGAAATTAGTTATCATCTGAATGCCAACATGAAATCTGTTGAAAACTGGTGTGATGCTAATGATATGGTCGTGCACCCTGAAAAGACAGAATGCATGTTAATTTGTCCTCGTCAGAAAAGACAGAACATGAAAGAAGCACAACTTAACATAAAATATAAAGACAATACTATTAAACAAGTTACTAAGCATATGCTACTAGGCATTACTATTGATCAAAATCTTTCGTGGCAGGAACATATTCGTTGCCTTATAAAACAGGTATCATCTAGTGTATTCCAATTGTCACAGATCAAACACTTTCTTGATAATCATTCTAGACGTGTGTTTTACTTTGCCTATATCCAGTCTCGCCTCAGCTATTGCTCGATTATTTGGGGTAAATGTCCTCCTTCTACATTAAAGCCACTTTGCTCTTTACAAAAACGTACCATTAAGATGATTAACCATGTAAATACAACAGGCGGATCTGTGCACAATATGTACAAAGAACTTCAAATATTACCTGTTCATCTTAGATATAACACATTGATTCTTATGCATAAAATTGTTCATAACGCACATACGTACATGTAATGTACCATTTGTTCCAGTTTTCATCGCTTTGTTACCTTTAATAGACTATTCCAGTTACCATTCTTAATCGGCGTTCTTATTATTTTATTTGATTTCAATTTATTTCTTTATTTTTATGTTTTGTGTCGTTCTTTATTTTTATGTTTTGTGTCGTTAAATGGGCAGAATTGTAAAACGGCCTTTACTGTGCCTAATTCTTTACCCATTAAAGATTCAATCAATTCAATCAATCAATCTCCTCCTCCTCCTCCTCCTCCTCCTCCTCCTCCTCCTCCTTCTTCTTCTTCTTCTTCTTCTTCTTCTTCTTCTTCTTCTTCTTCTTCTTCTTCTTCTTCTTCTTCTTCTTCCTCCCATTCCTCCTCCTCCTCCTTCTTCTTTTTCTTCACCCTGAAGAATCATTGAGACGCAGCAACGAAAAGCTGTTCACCAATGCAGATCCATTCAGGACTGTCGTTTGTGTGTCAAAGCCTTGGTCTCTGCCAACGCTTCTCTGTCCATTCTGCTGTGTTGTCAGTCCATAATAATAATAATAATAATAATAATAATAATGGTACTTATATAGCGCTGAATCTTGTGCATAGACAAATCTAAGCGCTTTCGCACCAGTCATTCTCACGCACGCATAACTCTAAAACTGGAGAAACTAAAGACAAGGAAGAGGCAGGGAAGGGAGGCTATTTTGGGAAGAGGTGGGTTTTAAGGCCAGACTTGAAAGAGCTGAGAGTAGAGACTTGACGAAGCGAAAGAGGAAGTTCATTCCAATTGCAAGGTCCAGAGACAGAGAAAGAACGGCGGCCAACAGTCGAGAGTTTGAATCTGGGTATGTGTAAGTGGAGTGAATCCGAAGCTGATCGTAGTGAGCGAGATGGAGTGTAGAGATGAAGGCAGCCACAGATCATATGCCTGATCGTTTCGACGCACTTGTTCATTGATGATACGATCAATGAATCTGCTGTGTGGTACCTTGCAATACCACCCCATTTCCATGTCCAGGCAGATCCATTTACTTGGATCCGTAAAAGTGGAGTGATGGCCTAGAGGTAACGCGTCCGCCCAGGAAACGACAGAATCTGAGCGCGCTGGTTCGAATCACGATATTTTCTCCCCCCCCCCCCACCCCCCCCCCCTCCACTAGACCTTGAGTGGTAGTCTGGACGCTAGTCATTCGGATGAGACGATAAACCGAGGTCCTATGTGCAGCATGCACTTAGCGCACGTAAAAGAACCCCACAGCAACAAAAGGGTTGATCCTGGCAAAATTCTGTAGAAAAATCCACTTCGATAGGAAAAACAAATAAATCTGCAAGCAGGAAAAAAATAATTAAAAAAATGGATGGCGCTGTAGTGTAGCGACGCGCTCTCCCTGTGGAGAGCAGCCCGAATTACACACAGAGAAATCTGCTGTGATAAAAAGAAATACAAATACAAAATACAAATAAAACACAGCTCTCTCTCTCTCTCTCTCTCTCTCTCTCTCTCTCTCTCTCTCTCTCTCTATCTATCTATCTATCTATCTATCTATCTATATCTCTCCCTCTCTCTCCAAGTACCCGAGGGTGTGTTCATTCACTTGAATTACATAGTTATTTCGTATTTCGGGTGAGGGTGGTGGTGCGAACTATAACTTCAATTCCAAAATGACGAATCCGAATAAAAAATAACAATCCGGCCATATAAGAATGAAGTCTTTGAACGAAGCAATTGTGGATTGTTCAGCTTGTTGATTTTTCTTATTCAACCTTGTGTATTCATATTTCGCTGATTGTTGGAGTGTTCGACATTCATCGTATCCTCTTTTTCACAGGGTATACTGACAAATAAAAAATGCGGATGTTATTGCATCATAAAAATATGTAAATACATCGGATTATACACAGACAAACGGCCAGAGACGACACAGAGAGAGGCAGACAGACAGAAACACACATACGCACATACACACACACGCGCGCGCGCGCACACACACACACACACACACACACACACACACACACACACATATACACACACATGCACACAAACATAGAGGTAGGTAGACAGAGATAGAGATGTGCGCGCACGCACGCGCACACACACACACACACACACACACACACACACACACACACACACACACACACACACACACACACACACTCATGTTCACTCACCAGAGATACCATGGTAGCTCCACCATATGGACCACAGCTTTTTGTCACCTGAAAAAAAAAAGGGGAAAAGAAAAGAAAATGAAGAAAAACATACCAAAAGCTGGCACAACAGGGCTACTATGATAATTATCTTCAACACCCAGGGTTACTGTCATCACTTACATAAGAGACACGGCCGAGAGACAATCATCTTTGGAGACATTGGGTAGGCGTGGGTGTTTGTGGGGTCAAAAAACCTTTGTCATTTTTTTTTTTTCTGAGCTAATGATATTATGACAGATAAAAGCTAATGTACATGATTATCAGCGGGGTCAGTCTCTTGACAGATCATTTTTATGAGGCCGATTACCTGCACTGCAAGACTGAAGTCTATGTGGAAAGATTAACATCAGTCTCAGAACAAAGCTGAATTTCCTTTAAGCACTGGTCCTGGAATCTCACAGGAGAGTTTCAGTTAAAGATACAAGCTGAGGGAATAAGACTTCTTGGCATCTTCTACATGGACCATATCACAAATGAAGAGGTCGAAAAAGCCATCAAGACAGTACGATGATCGGTATCAAGACTTATGAAACAGTGTGTGTGTGTGTGTGTGTGTGTGTGTGTGTGTGTGTGTGTGTGTGTGTGTGTGTGTGTGTGTGTGTGTGTGTGTGTGTGTGTAATGTATCAAGACGTGTGTGTGTGTATAAATATACATGTATCAAGGCGTGTGTGTGTGTGTGTGTGTGTGTGTGTGTGTGTGTGTGTGTGTGTGTGTGTGTGTGTGGCCACACGGAAAAAACTAAGGAAAATGGGATGGTTTGGCCACGTGAAAAGTTCTGACGGGCCCCTCCTTTCAGAGAACAATGCAGGGGGGCGGGGAAACGAGACGATGCCGACAGCGAACAAAACCATGGGCATACAAAATCACTGAGTGGACAGAGTGGAGCTTTGCAGGAGGAACTCAGGCCCTATCCGACAACCACCCGAAATGAAGACAGTTAACTCACTCAGTACGGCCAGTCCTCTCTTCTCCTCTACACAGACCCCTCGGATGTCAGTGGGTGTCTGAATGACCCAACCTTTAGCTTCCGTCGTCAGAATTGTGGTATTCTTTGTCAACATTCACCTCTTCAGTATAAGAGCCTTCCGCTGCAATATTTTGATGGTGGTAATTGGGGTGAAACGCTGTTAACGTCGTCTCTTTCGCCGTTCGTATGAAGACAGTTAATGCGTTCAGCTTGCGCAGCGCGCCTCTAACGATCAAGCCAGGTTACGGGACGAGTGCTATTGACAGTGTTCGGCACGAATGGTATATTGAATTGCTCCAGTTATTCTTACATAATTATGCACACAGGTAGGTGTCCTGACTGATAGTGCCACTGCTCCCCCAGAACACCAACATAATTATCATAGCCAGCAGCGATAATTACTTTCTTTTTTTTCCTTTCCTAGAAATGCTACTTCCAGTCTTTCTTTCTTCAAATCCAGTACTCTGTGCACATTCCTACTCACTAAACGATCTCGTGTATATCTATGCGTGTGTGTGTGTGTGTGCATTCCTATGCCTCGTCCATTCACTCTTCCCTTTTCAGTTCTTTGGCGTGTGTGCTTTTTTTTCTTACTTTTTTTTTTTTCAGCTGCCATTCACTCTGTAAGTCTTCCTCCTCCTTTCCTCCCTCAACGTTCGTTTGTTCGTCAAGTCGATCAATCGATTCTTTCTTCCTTCCCTCTCCCCCCCCCCTCCCTCCCCTCCCCCACTTTCCATCAGAACGGACCCTCCTCACCCTCCAACTTTTCATCCGCCTTCCCCGCCCCCCTCCCCCCCCTCCCCCCCCCGCCCCCTCCCACCCGCCCACCCCGCCCCATCAGCACTGTCACCGTTTCCGCCACTTTTTCAATTGCCTTTCCAACTCCTGCACCCTCGCAGCAGAGTTTTTGTTTCCGCTTCCATCCATCTCATGCCTCTCTACCCACCCCCCCCCCCCCTTATCCCCCCCCCTCCAACCCTCTCCTTCACGTCCAGCTTTCTCTTCTCCCCCACTCCTGCGCTCTCAGTTACCTTTGCTCCCTCCCGCGCCCCCCCTCCCCCACCCCATCCCTCCGCCCATCTCGTCCTCCTCCTCGCGCCCTCCTCTTCCTCCCTCCCGTCCTCCAACACTTCCCCCCGACCCCCTAGCCACCACCCTCCAGCTTTCATTTATTTCTCAGCTCAATGACAAAGTCAGTCTCTTGGTTATATATATATATATATATATATATATATATATATATATATATATATATATATATATATATATATATATATATGTGTGTGTGTGTGTGTGTGTGTGTGTGTGTGTGTGTGTGTGTGTGTGTGTGTGTGTGTGTGTGTGTGTGTGTGTGCGTACCTCTCTCTCTGTATCCCGCTTTCTCTCACTTTCTCTGTCTTTGTCTCTCTCTGTCTCTATATATATTTCTCTCTTTCCTCTCTCTCTCTCTCTCTCTCTCTCTCTCTCTCTCTCTCTCTCTCTCTCTCTCTCTCTCTCTCATATACACAATGTTTTCTCTCCAAATGTCTTGACTTTATTTTTTCTTCTCTTGTTCTTTTCTTTATCCGTTTCTCTATTTCATTCTGTTCTTGTTTTTTTTTTCCTTCTAGCTCCCTCACAACACTTCTTTTCTTCCTTTTTGTTCCTTTCTTTCATTATTGTTCTTTCCTTTGGGTTATTTTTCTTTCTTTTCTTTTCTTTTTTTTTTTTTTTTTTCCTTCTCTCTTTCTCTCCTGTTCGGTAAAGGAAGTGAAACTGAATCTCTGGGCCAGTTTGTGGTGTGTTATTTTTTCCAACGTGACATTTTATACTTACTTTCGTGCGTCAGGTATATTTATATCTTCTTTTTTTTCTTTCTTTCTCTTCCTCACATGTCTCTCTCTCTCTCTGTCTGTGTCTGTCTGTCTATCTCTGTCCGGCTGTCAGTCTGGTGTCGCTCTGTCGCTCTGTGTCTCTGTCTCTGTCTGTCTCTCTGTCTCTGTCTCTGTCTCTCTCTCTCTCTCTCTCTCTCTGTCTCTCTGTCTGGCTGTCAGTCTGGTGTCGCTCTGTCTCTCTGTCTCTGTGTGTCTCTGTCTCTGTCTGTCTCTGTCTGTCTGTCTGTCTGTCTGTCTCTGTCTCTGTCTCTGTCTCTCTCTCTCTCTCTCTCTCTCTCTCTCTCTGTCTCTCTGTCTGGCTGTCAGTCTGGTGTCGCTCTGTCGCTCTCTGTCTCTGTCTGTCTCTGTGTCTCTGTCTCTCTGTCTGTCTGTCTCTCTCTCTCTCTCTCTCTCTCTCTCTCTCTCTCTCTCTCAACTCACGCATTAATATATCCCCCAGAACACGTTCATCTCCGGAATGAGTACGCTCTGATTTTGACTTCCTTCCGTAAACTTTACTTCATTGTTATTGTTTTATTCCACTTTCTGATCGTTCACTGTCTCATTTTCTCTGTCCTTTTTCCCTTTTTTTTCTTTCTCTTTTTTTTTTTTTTTTTTTTTTTTTTTTTTTTTTTTTTTTTTTTAATAACAATCACCACTTTCGTATTTATCACCTACACTCACCTACACTTCTCATTCACTGATTGGCTAGTCTGTTGTTGTTTTCTTCGAAGTTTTTGATTTTTGATTTTTTTTTATTGATTTTTTTTTTTAACGTTCTACAACGTTCTACAAATCTTTGCTTTCCTATTGACCAGATTTCCTTCTAGCCCCCATCCCTAATCCTGTGTTTTTTTGTTGTTTTTTTTTCTATGTTCTTTCTTCCCACTTCACATGGAGAAAATGCTGAAATAAATTGACGTTCCGAAAAAGGTTTTGTTTGTTTGTGTGTTTATTTGTTTGTCATTCGTTTGTTTCTTTCATTCGTTCTTTCTTTCCTTGTTTTCTTCTTACGGGTTTTGCCTGTCTGTCCAGTCAATATCTACCGTTTGATTAAACTGTTTGTGTTGTTGTTGTTTTTGTTGTTTGTTGTTGTTTTTGGGGTTTTTTTTTTCCTTTTCTTTTCCCGAA
>NC_134882.1:9813551-9816051 GCF_041734735.1 Babylonia areolata
AGAACCAAGAATACTTCACATCATCTTCCATTTTAGAATGCCAGTTCTGTTTATAACAAGACGCTAAGCGATCTTTAAATTCTGATAGAAACCCTCTTTCATCCCCAACTCCCTGACTCAGCCATACAATACCAAATCCATTTACTGAAAGAACTCGTTTAACTTTACCCACCCAGTTACAATTACCTAACTCAAACTGCTGAAGTAACATGTCATATGCCTGTCTGCACAACCTGTTTGTAGGGAGCTGAGTAAGTCTTAACCAATACTTGATACATTTAACAAAAGTTTTAATATAAAGAGGATACCTTCCAGAGTCACCGTATGCCATCGTATTAGACGAGTGTAATGGAATATTCATGAATCTCTTTATGGCAAAGGTGTGAACTTTTTCCATTTCAAGATTTTCTTCAAGGCCCCATACTTCTGCTGCATAAGTTATCACTGGTTGTATTTGAGTATCAAATAACTTCCAAAATAAAGCTGGATCAATTGTTCTCAGTTTCTTAGTAGATTTTAGAATTTCTGTTACTCCCCTTTTCCCTTTCCTACACATTTCTGACCATCCCGTTCTTAAACTCAACCTAGTCGTAAATATCATTCCTAAATACTTGTATACGTTGATGACTCGTACTTCTACATTACCATACAACCATTTTTCCCACTGTGATAAATAACCTCCGTTACGAAAAACAATAATATTAGTCTTATCCATATTAACAGTTAACTGTAATTTATCTGCTTCGTTTTTTAATACATTAAGCTGATTCTGTGATCCAACTACAGTGCTAGAGAGCAAAATCACATCATCTGCAAACATCAGCAAAAATATTTCCACAGCACCAGGGATTAACTGAATACCATGCCTACCTTTCTCTGACATTTCAATAGCTAATTCATTTATTAAGAATGCAAATAGTTGAGGACTTAAGAGACAGCCTTGTTTTACCCCACGGGGGCAACTGAAGAAATCAGAATATACTCCCTTTTCGCGCACACATGCCATGACTGAATTGTATATACCTCGCAGTGCATTGTACAATTTCCCATTAACACCAGTTTTTCTCAAAACATGCCACAATACATTTCTGTTCACGGAGTCAAATGCCTTTTTAAAGTCAACAAAAGCAACATATAACTTAGTATTCTTCATAAGAAATTTTTGAACCAAAGCATATAAAGTAAAAATATGATCTACAGTACTAAATCCTACTCTGAATCCTGCTTGTTCTTCAACAATTATTTCCTCTCTTTCGGCCCACTGGACAAGCCTTCTATTTAAAATATGTGTATATACTTTACTAATTACGCTTGTTAGAGCTACACCCCTATAGTTGTCTGGATTATTAGTGTCTCCTTTCTTATGAATTGGTACAATAATGGATTTACACCAATTTGTCGGAAATAATCAATCACCAAACAATTTGTTAAATAGTGACACAAGAAAATCAATAACAATTGCATCGACATTCTTCAGCATCTCACCGATTATCTTATCTGGGCCGGCACTTTTTCCATTTTTCAGACTTCTTACACTGGCCTTAATTTCATCTATAGTTATAGGGTCATTAAACAAAGGTTCATTAAAGATTTCTTCTTCTTCTTCTTCTTCTCCTGTATCTGCGGTGTCCTGCCCCCCATCAAAAGAATTAAATACATGGTAAAAATGATCATACCATTGCTGTGAAGTGATTTCATTATAAATGACTGATTTCCTATTGACTGATCTAATAGTTGCCCAAAACATTTTTGAATCTTTTATTGATTCTTTTAACTGTTGTAGTTTCTTTTCATCAAAATCTTTTTTCTTCTCTTTCCTTAACTTAATATACTGTTTTCTTTCTTCTACATAAATGTTTTTCACTTCAGCTTTTCCTTCAACTGTTTTAGCTCTTTGAAACTTTTGCAACAATCTCCTAACCTGTCTTTTCTTTTGCCTACATTCATTGTCGAACCATTCGTTAACTGTTTTCTTTTTTCTGCCCACTGTCCTAACCATGCATGCAGCAGCTCCATAAAATGCATTGACAAAGAGCTCAATAGATTTGTTGATATCTGTAACCAGAGTCTCCATGACTGTATTCATGCACATTTTAAACTCATCAGAAGTTAGTTCATCTTTAAAAGTCTGTATATTTTCCTCTGACCACACCACCCTTTCCTCGCCACATTGTGCTACAAATGGTATAACTTTTTTGTCAATACATTGTTTCCATGTGAGCTGAACTGGCAGATGCCATGAAAAAAGAGAATCGTTTATTTTTAAATCACAGTTTGAAACAATTTCTCTAGACACCAGAAAATAATCAATAACACTGCATCCATGAGGAGATACAAAAGTAAATTCTCCCTCTGAATCAGTAATACAGGATCCATTCATGATGAAAAGATCAAACAAAAAACAAAAATCTAACAAGGATTTGCCAAAACTGTTAATAACTGTGTCTTTCGAACAACGCTTTCCACAAACATAATCATCATCATCATTATCATCATCCAT
>NC_134882.1:9821051-9823551 GCF_041734735.1 Babylonia areolata
TCACTCACAATAATTGGTTTCGGTTTTTTGTGCTGACCTTGTGTCATGCATCTCGCTGCCGTGTCCTGATCTATGTCTGTCCGTCTGTCTGTCTGTCTGTCTGTCTGTCTGTCTGTCTGTCTCTCTCTCTCTCTCTCTCTCTCTCTCTCTCTCTCTCTCTCTCTCTTTATTATTTTTTTTCTATCTCCCATTGTAACATTTGTTTCCCTGAGTGTGCGAGTGTGTATGTGATTCTGTTTGTGGTCGATGGATTATCCTCCCACCCCCCACCCCCCCTTACCTTCCTTCTTTTAAAGTTTTTTGTCTTTTTTTTTTTAAATAGTACTTAATTCTTTTTTTCTCTTTTTCTTGTACTTGATAATTGCGAATTTGTGCGTGTTTTTTGTTGTTTTTGTTTTCTTGTTTGTTTTGTGTGTGTGTGTGTGTGTGTGTGTGTGTGTGTGTGTGTGTGTGTGTGTGTGTGTGTGTGTGTGTGTGTGTGTGTGTGTGTGTGTGTGTGTGTGTGTGTTTTCTTCTTTTTTTCTCTCTTTGTCCACGGCTGGGTGAAAAAAAAAAGCATGTGTACTTGCTTATCTAATTACTCTGGTGAAATAAAATTTCGTTTCGTTTCGTTTCGTTTCGTCTCTCTCTCTCTCTCTCTCTCTCTCTCTCTCTCTCTCTCTCTCTCTCTCTCTCTGTCTGTCTATTCGTTTCGTTTCGTTTCGTCTCGCTAACATTCTTTCTTTCCCTCTACGCACTCTCTCTCTCTCCCTTTATCTCTGTCTTCTTATGTGAAGCTATAAGTGACATAACTCTTGGTTGGTCACAGAGAGTTACCTGTTCAGTGTACATGATATAGAATCATCTGGAACCGTACCGAAGAAATGGCTGATAACAAAACTAAAGCATTTGTTTCAGACAGTGACCATGACACATCACATGGATGGAGTCTCCCGTCGGTCCGACGGATATGTAGGCAGGCAGGCTTATCTGTCGGTGTGTGTGTCCTCATATGGGAGAAGAGGCCGATTCTGGATGCGCAGCACTTCCCACAGGTGTTGCAAGGGAAAACGTCTCCAGAAGTTGAGCCCTGCTTCCTTCGCTCAAGCTTCTCCTTAATAGCCAGCGTTTTCTTGTTTTCAAACGTCTTTATGCCATCTCCAAGCTCCTGAACACACTGCATATACGGCATCAGGATCAAAATTTCTGATAAAAAACTGCCAGAGGAAGGAGAACCAGTTCTTGCAAACCAAGCAACTCGTACAGAAGTGGCTGCGTGAGATGAAGAACACCTGGTGTGATGACACATCACAGAGCACTATCAAATGCAGTTCTAACTCTCCCCATACGAACGGCGAAAGAGACGACGGTAACAGCGTTTCACCCCAATTACCACCATCAAAATATTACAAGCGGAAGGCTCTTACACTGAAGGGGTGAGCGTTGACAAAGAATACCACAATTATGACGACGGAAGCTAAAGGTTGGGTCATTCAGACACCCACTGGACATCCGAGGGGTATGTGTAGAGGAGAAGAGAGGACTGGCCGTTCTGAGTGAGCTAATGGACACAAACAAGTATTTAGTGTCAGGTGCACTGACTAAACCTGACTTAAAGAAATACATACACGCATGGAATGACGTATCAAAAGAACAATCTTTTTTTTGTTCTTTGATAGTATGGTGCGTATAAAACTATATGTGAAAAATATATCAAATGTCTTGTGTCATTTTTTTTCCCTAAAAACACCTAAAATCTGCAACAGTATATCTATTCCGTCACACACACACACACACACACACACACACACACACACACACACACACACACACACACACACACACACACACACCAACATACCCCAACACACACACATACACACACATACACACACATACACACACACATACACACACATACACACACACACACACACACACACACACACACACACACACACACACACACACACACACACAAGCCTAATTTTCGAATGGCTACTGCCTCGCGCAATTTACATGGGTAATTCTTTCAATTTGGTCAATGACTATTTAAACAAATTGGTCACAAGTTAAAAGGGGCTTGATCTCCCCCTTTTAGATTACTAGTTAACTAATGATGTTCATGTATTGTAAACTTCTTTTGCATTAAAGCCCACCCATCCTTCCTTACTTCCTTTGTTCTATTGATCGTCCCCCACCCCCACCCCCGCCATCCCTCCCTCCCCCCACACACAACCACCAGCTCCTACAAAGACCCCCTCCTTCCACGCCCCTCCCCTTTCAGAACGACTCTCCTCACCCTCCACCTCTTCATCTGCCTCCCCCCCCCCCCCGCCCCCCCCCCCCCCCCGCCCCCCCCCATCAGCACTGTCACCGTTTTCGCCACTTTCTTTTTTTCTTTTTTTTTTTCTTTTTTTTTTCTTTTCTTTTCAATTGCCTTTCCAACTTTTGCTCCTCACAGCAGAGTTTTTGTTTTCCCTCCATCCATCTAATACCTCCAACACCACCGCACTGCCCA
>NC_134882.1:9843551-9853551 GCF_041734735.1 Babylonia areolata
ATGGTATGATATGGTACGGTATGGTATGGTATGGTATGGTAAGGTATGGTATGGTATGGTATGTATGGTATGGTATGGTATGGTAAAGCATGGCATGGCATGGTATGGTATGGTATGGTATGGTATGATAGGGTATGGTATGTTAATGGTATGGTATGGTATGGTAAGGTATGGCATGGTATGGTATGGTATGGTATGGTATGGTATGATAGGGTACGGTATGGTATGGTATGGTATGGTATGGTATGGTATGGTAAGGCATGGTATGGTATGGTATGATATGGTATGGTATGGTATGATATGGTAGGGTATGGTATGGTAAGGCATGGTATGGTATGTATGGTATGGTAAGGCATGGCATGGGTATGGTATGGTATGGTAAGGCATGGTGTGGTAAGGCATGGTATGGTATGGTATGGTAAGGCACTGGTATGGTATGGTATGGTAAGGCATGGTGTGGTAAGGCATGGCATGGTATGGTATGGTATGGTATGGTAAGGCATGGTATGGTATGGTATGGTATGGTATGGTATGGTATGGTATGGTATGGTATGGTATGGTATGACATTGCCGCAGCGATTGTGCATTGTGTAGGATAAATCAACCTTGTTATGGCCGGGAGGGGGGGTGGCGGGGGGGGGGGGTGCTGTCTTTCTTCACCCTCGATATGAAAACCTCAGGCTGCAGTGAAAGAAATGGATAAGTAAACTGCAAACAGGGAATCAAAGGACAAGTGGGCGAAGGCAAGAAAGAAAGAAAGAAAGAAATGAATAAAAGGCGGACCTCTCGGGGAGGCGCATTCATCACGTTGTCGATAAACACTCTGTCTCCGTGTTGCTGCTTTCTCACTACTCTGTCAGAGTAATTATCCTGCCGCTGGTTTGGGGTTGGACTGATGAGGATGAGCACAGACACTGACGTGTTCTTTGGGGTCTGTTCGGATGACAGATTTGCATTCTGTCTTCTGCGGATCAACCTCCTGTGTCAGTTTTTCTCTGTCTCTATTTGTGTGTGTTTTTTGTTGTTGTTTTTTTTTTTCTTCTTCTTCTTCTTCTTCTTCTTCTTCTTCTTCTTCTTCTTCTTCTTCTTCTTCTTCTTCTTCTTCTTCTTCTTCTTCTTCGCTCTCTCTCTCTCACATTCTCACTGTCTCTCTTTTAGTCAACAAGATATTTTTTTTTTAGGAAACAATAAAGATTATTCCTTCAACAGCACGATTATCATTTCTAAATTGTGACAACAAAAAAATACCCACACAGTAAAGTGTATACATTATGAAATGTACGAAAGTTCTACGCTGTACAAACTACAATAAAGACATAGGATCAACCACCACCCCCACTCTCCTACCCCTCCCTGTCTCCCTACCCCTCGGGGAGAGTAAAGATCAGACCTATCCCCATCATAAAGATTGTCGTATCATCGTTATTTTCATGGTGATACAAGAAACTAAAGCAAAAGGACGGTGTAACTCACGAGGACAATGACAGTTATTTCCCATTTCCGCGACACATCACCCAAGTTGCAATGGACATGCAGTGAACTAGCTTTGCGCTGCATAACACCTCCCAGAAACATCGGAATACCAATATCAAACTCGTTCTGTGCTAGAACTTGAGTGGTGGTCTGGGACTAAATGTTTTGGATGAGAATATAAAACCCGTGTCCCACGGGCAGGCTGCTCTTAATGCACGGGAAAATGCACTCCGCGTCTGTAAAAAAAAAGATGGTTACGCATCGGCATTTTGGTAAATACATGAATATAGATGCAAGGAAAAGGTGAGCTGGCAACGGACCTATTCTCAGTCGATGCATTTTCATGAGGACATTACTATAGCCTTGTAAATTCATGCCAAAAAAGTTTGTGACAAGTCAACATCGTGCAGTGTATAGCAAATCACAAATGACAAGCCATGCTGTGTCGTGTTATATAGCATGTCTTTGCCGTGGCCACACCATAACTTTTCACGTGTACACATTTACCATAAAGTTAAAGGTTCATAGCTTTTCGTTGCCATTGGTGTAGTAAATTCATATCCACTCTGTCTAGGACTCGGCATTGGATGGTCCCTCCGCCGTTTTAACCTCTACGTCAGGTTCCCATTAACTGTTTCCATACGAACGGCGAAAGAGACGACGTTAACAGCGTTTCACCCAATTACCATCATCAAAATATTGCAAGCGGAAGGCTCTTATACTGAAGACGTGAATGTTGACAAAGAATACCACAATTCTGACGACGGAAGCTAAAGGTTGGGTCATTCAGACACCCACTGGACATCCGAGGGGTTTGTGTAGAGGAGAAGAGAGGACTGGCCGTACTGAGTGAGTTAACACGAGTAGAGCGAGAAGAAAAAAAGAGTAAATTGCCTTTCCCTAGGAACAAAGCATCATGCCTAAACGGGGCCTCGAAGCTTAATAATTATACACTGGTGAACACTGGATCAGAACATCAACACCTGCACGACTCTGCCACGGGGCCTCAACCATACCTTGCCATGTATAAGTCAATACACAATTAGGAGAGACAGAGACAGACAGACAGTGCTTGTCGGGGTATTTTCGGGACATCCGATAATACAGTAGAGTGATGGCCTAGAGGTAACGCGTCCGCCTAGGAAGCGAGAGAATCTGAGCGCGCTGGTTCGAATCACGGCTCAGCCGCCGATATTTTCTCCCCCTCCACTAGACCTTGAGTGGTGGTTTGGACGCTAGTCATTCGGATGCACTTAGCGCATGTAAAAGAACCCACGGCAACAAAATGTGTGTTCCTGGCAAACTTCTGTAGAAAAATCCACTTTGATAGGAAAAACAAATAAAACTGCACGCAGGAAAAAAAAAAGGTGGCGCTGTAGTATAGCGACGCGCTCTCCCTGGGGAGAGCAGCCCGAATTTCACACAGAGAATTCTGTTGTGATAAAAAGAAATACAAATACAAATTTCACTGGGCTTAGCCTAAACGTATTTCTGTGGGATCTTCCAGTGCGATTTAGAATAAGAAATCCATCGTATTGGATTTACCTCTGGAACACGTTTGCAAAACGTTCCACTCACCTGGTGATTCCGAGTGCAGGAAGAATCCAGAAATCCAAGATGCCTTTGAAATGCCAAGCATTTTGTTTTCATCTTCTTGCATTTTACGTTTAATAGCTGTGGCAGGAAAATGAAATAATTAAGAAAAGGTGATTATGTTTGTCGTGTTTTTTTAGTCGGAATATTTATTTAAAGATTGTATGGCCTTCCATGGACAGGAAGGGAAACAACCAAGGTTTATCAAAGGGCATACATTTTTTTTTTTTTTTTTAAATACAAGAGAATCATTTGTTTGTACGCTGCACCGCCATCATTATCAACGCCCTTGGAAAATTCCCAGTCACGCTATTTTTTTTTAAAACAATTCCCTGTGATGTATTAAATCATTGCCACAGCCCAGAACCACTGAATGCCATTACTATAAAACAGTTTAACGCCAGCCCGACTCCTCTAGAGACAAAAAAATGTCAGACTGACAAATTACAATTTTTTTTCCATTTATGAGATTGTCCGTGTCTGGCTGTTACGTATGGGAATGCCACCAAAAGCGATCTATGTCGGTGTGTGACCCTCATGTTGATTTATCTGTGCGTGTGTGTGTGTGTGTGTGTGTGTGTGTGTGTGTGTGTGTGTGTGTGTGTGTGTGTGTGTGTGTGTGTGTGTGTGTGTGTGTGTGTGTGTGTGTGTGTGTGTGTGTGTGTGTGTGTGTGCATATATATATTCTGCTCTCTGTCCATATGACTGTTTGTCTGTCTGTCTATATATACGTCTCTCTCACTCCGTCTCTGTCTCTGTCTCTGCCTCTGCCTCTGCCTCTCTTTTTCTAATCTTTTTTTTTTTTCATACTCTGTATGAGTTTCCTTTACAATTTACAAATAACAATAATTGATCGTATAAATGTTGTTGTTGTTTTTTTTTTTAAACAGTTAATTAAGTTGATGTTTTATCATTATTGTCCACATGCAGAGTGGCAAAATAAAGGTTTGGGGCATTTCAGGGCAAGGGTTGGAGCTAACTCCCCAATGGAATTATTTCAGGCAATTCTCGCAACGACTCGATTGAGTTAAAACTACGGAGGGGGTGGGGTGGGGGGGGTGGGGGGGGGGGGGGGGTTCTGGGGAATCACACCGACTGGGGAAATAGCGATAGGCACAATACTATTATGCTTGCTATGCTAAAGCTTCTTTACCAGTGTTACCATTGGGGGAAATAGCGATAGGCACAATACTATTATGCTTGCTATGCTAAAGCTTCTTTACCAGTGTTACCATTGGGGGAAATAGCGATAGGCACAATACTATTATGCTTGCTATGCTAAAGCTTCTTTACCAGTGTTACCATTGGGGGAAATAGCGATAGGCACAATAATATTATGCTTGCTATGCTAAAGCTTCTTTACCAGTGTTACCGTTAATAACATTGTTTCAAAGCGACAAGCCGACCGCGAAGCCTAACAGTTAAAAGCCTCAAAAAACGAATTGTAGTGTAGTGTAGTGTAGTGTAGTGTAGTGTAGTGTAGTGCGTTATGTTGAGAAGAAGAGGAAGACAGCGGAAGAACTGGCATGAGAACATCAAACAATGGACCGGATTCCACACACGTGAGCTGCTGCCAGCGGCTGCCGACAAAGACAGGTGGAGAAGGGAGGTTGCGTCTGCGGTCCTCAGGCTTCCCCGAACGACTACTTTGTAGTTATGGGCCTGAGGTTGAGGTTGAGGCTGAGGTCCACATGCAGTGGCAAAGAAAGGTTGGGGGGCATTTCAGGGCAAGGGTTGGAGCTAACTCTCCGATGGAATTATTTCAGGCAATTTTCGCAACGACTCGATTGAGTTAACTACGGAGGGGCTGGGGGGTGGGGGGTGGGGGGGGATTCTGGGGAATCACACCGACTGGGGAAATAGCGATAGGCACAATAATATTATGCTTGCTATGCTAAAGCTTCTTTACCAGTGTTACCATTGGGGGAAATAGCGATAGGCACAATAATATTATGCTTGCTATGCTAAAGCTTCTTTACCAGTGTTACCATTGGGGGAAATAGCGATAGGCACAATAATATTATGCTTGCTATGCTAAAGCTTCTTTACCAGTGTTACCATTGGGGGAAATAGCGATAGGCACAATAATATTATGCTTGCTATGCTAAAGCTTCTTTACCAGTGTTACCATTGGGGGAAATAGCGATAGGCACAATAATATTATGCTTGCTATGCTAAAGCTTCTTTACCAGTGTTACCATTGGGGGAAATAGCGATAGGCACAATAATATTATGCTTGCTATGCTAAAGCTTCTTTACCAGTGTTACCATTGGGGGAAATAGCGATAGGCACAATAATATTATGCTTGCTATGCTAAAGCTTCTTTACCAGTGTTACCGTTAATAACATTGTTTCAAAGCGACAAGCCGACCGCGAAGCCTAAACAGTTAAAAGCCTCAAAAAACGAATTGTAGTGTAGTGTAGTGTAGTGTAGTGCGTTATGTTGAGAAGAAGAGGAAGACAGCGGAAGAACTGGCATGAGAACATCAAACAATGGACCGGATTCCACACACGTGAGCTGCTGCCAGCGGCTGCCGACAAAGACAGGTGGA
The DNA here is from genome assembly GCF_041734735.1 of Babylonia areolata. Lineage (NCBI taxonomy): Eukaryota > Metazoa > Mollusca > Gastropoda > Neogastropoda > Buccinidae > Babylonia > Babylonia areolata. Next base: position 9,849,171 of record NC_134882.1, read on the forward strand.
GAAGGGAGGTTGCGTCTGCGGTCCTCAGGCTTCCCCCAACGACTACTTTGTAGTTATGGGCCTGAGGTTGAGGTTGAGGCTGAGGTCCACATGCAGTGGCAAAGAAAGGTTGGGGGGCATTTCAGGGCAAGGGTTGGAGCTAACTCTCCGATGGAATTATTTCATGCAATTTTCGCAACGACTCGATTGAGTTAAAACTACGGAGGGGGTGGGGTGGGGGGTGGGGGGGGGATTCTGGGGAATCACACCGACTGGGGAAATAGCGATAGGCACAATAATATTATGCTTGCTATGCTAAAGCTTCTTTACCAGTGTTACCATTGGGGGAAATAGCGATAGGCACAATAATATTATGCTTGCTATGCTAAAGCTTCTTTACCAGTGTTACCATTGGGGGAAATAGCGATAGGCACAATAATATTATGCTTGCTATGCTAAAGCTTCTTTACCAGTGTTACCATTGGGGGAAATAGCGATAGGCACAATAATATTATGCTTGCTATGCTAAAGCTTCTTTACCAGTGTTACCGTTAATAACATTGTTACAAAGCGACAAGCCGGCCGCGAAGCCTAGACAGTTAAAAGCCTCGAAAAACGAATTGTAGTGTAGTGTAGTGTAGTGTAGTGTAGTGTAGTGTAGTGTAGTGTAGTGCGTTATGTTGAGAAGAAGAGGAAGACAGCGGAAGAACTGGCATGAGAACATCAAACAATGGACCGGATTCCACACACGTGAGCTGCTGCCAGCGGCTGCCGACAAAGACAGGTGGAGAAGGGAGGTTGCGTCTGCGGTCCTCAGGCTTCCCCCAACGACTACTTTGTAGTTATGGGCCTGAGGTTGAGGTTGAGGCTGAGGTCCACATGCAGTGGCAAAGAAAGGTTGGGGGGCATTTCAGGGCAAGGGTTGGAGCTAACTCCCCAATGGAATTATTTCAGGCAATTCTCGCAACGACTCGATTGAGTTAAAACTACGGAGGGGGTGGGGTGGGGGGGGGGGGGGGATTCTGGGGAATCACACCGACTGGGGAAATAGCGATAGGCACAATACTATTATGCTTGCTATGCTAAAGCTTCTTTACCAGTGTTACCATTGGGGGAAATAGCGATAGGCACAATACTATTATGCTTGCTATGCTAAAGCTTCTTTACCAGTGTTACCATTGGGGGAAATAGCGATAGGCACAATAATATTATGCTTGCTATGCTAAAGCTTCTTTACCAGTGTTACCATTGGGGGAAATAGCGATAGGCACAATAATATTATGCTTGCTATGCTAAAGCTTCTTTACCAGTGTTACCGTTAATAACATTGTTTCAAAGCGACAAGCCGACCGCGAAGCCTAAACAGTTAAAAGCCTCAAAAAACGAATTGTAGTGTAGTGTAGTGTAGTGTAGTGCGTTATGTTGAGAAGAAGAGGAAGACAGCGGAAGAACTGGCATGAGAACATCAAACAATGGACCGGATTCCACACACGTGAGCTGCTGCCAGCGGCTGCCGACAAAGACAGGTGGAGAAGGGAGGTTGCGTCTGCGGTCCTCAGGCTTCCCCCAACGACTACTTTGTAGTTATGGGCCTGAGGTTGAGGTTGAGGCTGAGGTCCACATGCAGTGGCAAAGAAAGGTTGGGGGGCATTTCAGGGCAAGGGTTGGAGCTAACTCTCCGATGGAATTATTTCATGCAATTTTCGCAACGACTCGATTGAGTTAAAACTACGGAGGGGGTGGGGTGGGGGGGTGGGGGGGGATTCTGGGGAATCACACCGACTGGGGAAATAGCGATAGGCACAATAATATTATGCTTGCTATGCTAAAGCTTCTTTACCAGTGTTACCATTGGGGGAAATAGCGATAGGCACAATAATATTATGCTTGCTATGCTAAAGCTTCTTTACCAGTGTTACCATTGGGGGAAATAGCGATAGGCACAATAATATTATGCTTGCTATGCTAAAGCTTCTTTACCAGTGTTACCATTGGGGGAAATAGCGATAGGCACAATAATATTATGCTTGCTATGCTAAAGCTTCTTTACCAGTGTTACCGTTAATAACATTGTTACAAAGCGACAAGCCGGCCGCGAAGCCTAGACAGTTAAAAGCCTCGAAAAACGAATTGTAGTGTAGTGTAGTGTAGTGTAGTGTAGTGTAGTGTAGTGTAGTGTAGTGTAGTGCGTTATGTTGAGAAGAAGAGGAAGACAGCGGAAGAACTGGCATGAGAACATCAAACAATGGACCGGATTCCACACACGTGAGCTGCTGCCAGCGGCTGCCGACAAAGACAGGTGGAGAAGGGAGGTTGCGTCTGCGGTCCTCAGGCTTCCCCCAACGACTACTTTGTAGTTATGGGCCTGAGGTTGAGGTTGAGGCTGAGGTCCACATGCAGTGGCAAAGAAAGGTTGGGGGGCATTTCAGGGCAAGGGTTGGAGCTAACTCCCCAATGGAATTATTTCAGGCAATTCTCGCAACGACTCGATTGAGTTAAAACTACGGAGGGGGTGGGGTGGGGGGGGGGGGGGATTCTGGGGAATCACACCGACTGGGGAAATAGCGATAGGCACAATACTATTATGCTTGCTATGCTAAAGCTTCTTTACCAGTGTTACCATTGGGGGAAATAGCGATAGGCACAATACTATTATGCTTGCTATGCTAAAGCTTCTTTACCAGTGTTACCATTGGGGGAAATAGCGATAGGCACAATACTATTATGCTTGCTATGCTAAAGCTTCTTTACCAGTGTTACCATTGGGGGAAATAGCGATAGGCACAATACTATTATGCTTGCTATGCTAAAGCTTCTTTACCAGTGTTACCATTGGGGGAAATAGCGATAGGCACAATAATATTATGCTTGCTATGCTAAAGCTTCTTTACCAGTGTTACCATTGGGGGAAATAGCGATAGGCACAATAATATTATGCTTGCTATGCTAAAGCTTCTTTACCAGTGTTACCATTGGGGGAAATAGCGATAGGCACAATAATATTATGCTTGCTATGCTAAAGCTTCTTTACCAGTGTTACCATTGGGGGAAATAGCGATAGGCACAATAATATTATGCTTGCTATGCTAAAGCTTCTTTACCAGTGTTACCATTGGGGGAAATAGCGATAGGCACAATACTATTATGCTTGCTATGCTAAAGCTTCTTTACCAGTGTTACCATTGGGGGAAATAGCGATAGGCACAATAATATTATGCTTGCTATGCTAAAGCTTCTTTACCAGTGTTACCATTGGGGGAAATAGCGATAGGCACAATAATATTATGCTTGCTATGCTAAAGCTTCTTTACCAGTGTTACCATTGGGGGAAATAGCGATAGGCACAATAATATTATGCTTGCTATGCTAAAGCTTCTTTACCAGTGTTACCATTGGGGGAAATAGCGATAGGCACAATACTATTATGCTTGCTATGCTAAAGCTTCTTTACCAGTGTTACCATTGGGGGAAATAGCGATAGGCACAATAATATTATGCTTGCTATGCTAAAGCTTCTTTACCAGTGTTACCATTGGGGGAAATAGCGATAGGCACAATACTATTATGCTTGCTATGCTAAAGCTTCTTTACCAGTGTTACCATTGGGGGAAATAGCGATAGGCACAATAATATTATGCTTGCTATGCTAAAGCTTCTTTACCAGTGTTACCATTGGGGGAAATAGCGATAGGCACAATAATATTATGCTTGCTATGCTAAAGCTTCTTTACCAGTGTTACCATTGGGGGAAATAGCGATAGGCACAATAATATTATGCTTGCTATGCTAAAGCTTCTTTACCAGTGTTACCATTGGGGGAAATAGCGATAGGCACAATAATATTATGCTTGCTATGCTAAAGCTTCTTTACCAGTGTTACCGTTAATAACATTGTTACAAAGCGACAAGCCGACCGCGAAGCCTAAACAGTTAAAAGCCTCGAATAACGAATTGTAGTGTAGTGTAGTATAGTCCGTTATGTTGAGTTATATTGCGATACGTTGTGTTGCCTTAAGTTGTGCTGTGCTGCGTTACGTTGTATTGTATTGCATTGTATTGACTTCAGTTATGTTATGTTGCGTTGCGTTACGCTGTATTGTATTGTATTGTATTGTGTTGTATTGTATTGTATTGTACTGTATTGCATCATCCTTTGCAAGGATATATTTCTTTATGTGAATTTTGGGCTGCTTCCTAGGAGGAAAGCATATCGCTACAGTATAGCCGCCACCCCCCTCGCCCTCTCTCTCTCTCTCTCTCTCTCTCTCTCTCTCTCTTTATCTATCTACAAGTGTTTTGTTTTCCCCGTCATGTACAAGTACAGTCAACACTGGTGGCCACATAATTATTATTCTATCTAGACGTGTCTTTAGCCATGTAGTCTGAACACAAATATAATTAT
>NC_134882.1:9861051-9868551 GCF_041734735.1 Babylonia areolata
TACTCTACAGCGTCATCCTTTTTTTTTTCTTTTTTTCTTTTTTTTTCCTGCATGCAGTTTTATTTGTGTTTTTTTTCCTTTTGAAGTGCATTTTTCTACAGAAGTTTGCCAGGAACACACATTTTGTTGCCGTGGGCTCTTTTACGTGCACTAAGTGCATGCTGCACACGGGACCTCGGTTTATCATCTCATCCGAATTTGTTATCATTATTATTGTTGTTGTTGTTGTTATTATCATCATCATTATCATTATTATTATTATCATTATCATTATTGTTATCATCATCATCATCATCATCATTATCATTATTATTATTATTATTATTGTTGTTGTTGTTGTTGTTGTTGTTGTTGTTATGATTATCATTATCATTATTATTATTTCTATCATCATGATTGTTATCATTACTTTAGAAATCATCATTTCTGAAAATCCGATGACAGCGTTTCATCGATGCTGGCATCATCAACACGCAAAAAGCGGGAGACTCTCCCACCAAAGCATCTTTGCAGCAGAAAGGTAAAGGACCCATGTCATTGAAGGGTGACGGGTGCAATAGCCGAGTGGTTAAAGCGTTGGACTTTCAATCTGAGGGTCCCGGGTTTGAATCACGGTGACGGCGCCTGGTGGGTAAAGGGTGGAGATTTTTACGATCTCCCAGGTCAACACATGTGCAGACCTGCTGGTGCCTGAACCCCCTTCGTGTGTATATGCAAGCAGAAGATCAAATACGCACGTTAAGGATCCTGTAATCCATGTCAGCGTTCGGTGGGTTATGGAAACAAGAACATACCCAGCATGCACACCCCCGAAAGCGAGTATGGCTGCCTACATGGCGGGGTAAAAACGGTCATACACGTAAAAGCCCACTCGTGTGCATACGAGTGAACGTGGGGGTTGCAGCCCACGAACGAAGAAGAAGAAGAAGACTTGAAGGGTGACCAGATCATGGGTCTGTTATCTATGAACCTACTGCCCTTTATGCTAGATGGTAGGATAGGTCCTGTTTTCAACACACCACAGGAGGAATCCCCAGCTATTCTTAGACACCATATTTTCTGTGTTTATAGCAAGGGAATTCTGCACTCTAAATTGACTGGCGGTGAAATGGTTAAAGACGAAAGCGATAGGTTGGTCCATTCAGACAACCTCTGGATATCAACTATGACTTTTGTTGCATTGGGCAATAAAAAAAAAAGAAGAAAGAAAGAAAGAAAGAAAGAAAAATAAATATGTTAACGTGTGAGAATCGTATAACCTCCTCAGATACTGGCAACGTAGGTAAATAGACATAGCCTTCAGTCATATACATAAGCTATCGATTCTCTTTATTTCGCCGACAAGCTTATGATCATAACTGGGTCAGTGATCTATAATTTCTTTTTAAGTGAAAAAAAAAAGCAACTTACAACAGTAATGCGTCACATCCTGTTTACTGCAATTTCGGATTGACGTAACGTTTTGATGCTGGCAAATAATAAAAAGAGAAGGCTGGGATGGTGACCTACTGCCTATCCACGATACTGCTTCCGGGGAATGGAAAAGGGTGGGAAGTCTAGAATAAGTAACACTTTCTGTCTTTATATGGGGATAGCGGAGGGGCTCACATTATATAGAGACGCTATGTATATCGAGAATGACGTGGTTCGGCAGCTTACGCAAACACATACACACATGCATACGCGCGAACAGGCGCACACACACACACACACACACACACACACACACACACACACACACACATTCACACGCGCGCGCGTGCACACACACACACACACACACACACACACACACACACACACACACACACACACACACACACACACACTCACGCACGTGCGCAGTGGAGTAATGGCCTAGTGCTAACGCGTCCGCCTAGGAAGCGAGAGAATCTGAGCGCGCTGGTTCGAATCACGGCTCAGCCGCCGATATTTTCTCCCCCTCCACTAGACCTTCAGTGATGGTCTGGACGCTAGTCATTCGGATGAGACGATAAACCGAGGTCCCGTGCGCAGCATGCACTTAGCGCATATAAAAGAACCCACAGCAACAAAAGGGTTGTTCCTGGCAAAATTCTATAGAAAAATCCACTTCGATGGGAAAAACAAATAAAAAAAAAACATTTACAGCTGAGTCTTTTGTGAAGGACTATGACTCTCAAACTAGGAGGCAAAATTGCACTGGCTCTTAGTGCTGCAGCCCTGTGGGCTGGTTGGCCTTTGGAAACCATCCCAACGCCGACTGTCCTAAAACCCTCTTGGCCAAAAGAGTGGGGATGTAACATGGGCAAGACACTCTCCACTGTAATCAAATTCTGGCCCACACAGTCGGAACAGCAGTTGCCTCCTCTGCTGTTCTGATAGTCATAGTCGGACACGACTGACTATCATATAAGTTAGGCAGTTAATTAGTTATTCATTGCTGAAACACCGATGCATTTTTCAAGCCGTTCATTTTGCACGTGTGCCCGAAAGAGCAGCTTATACAATGAATGAAATTCTAGTAGTAGGACCATAGGCAGCCTGCATTATCTAAATAACCTCTCGATTTTTTTTTTTCTTTTTTCTTTTATCATAGCAAACAATTATAAAAGACCCCTGCTTTTATGAAGTATATCCTGAACATTTTGTGAGCCCTGCAGATGGAAGTAAGATAGAGATAGCAAGCAGTAAGGTTGGTCATTGAATTGAGAGTTTATCGCTGAACACAGAGGTTACAAGTCCTAAACCGCTGATACAGTGGCGGAGCAAAGGGAGACCAACAACCGCAGCTTGCAATAACATCGAAGGGAAACAACACACGAAAGGAAATCCTAAAAGAGGAAACATTGAAAAAGGTCATGACAGCGCTGGAGATAACGTATGGGTTGTAGAGTTTAATGGAATTTTATGAAGAGCAAAAAAAAAAAAAAAAAAAAGAAAAAAAACCAGCAAGACAGGAAACGTTCGCTTGGCTGTAAAGGGGGGAGTAACTGAAGACTAGAAACATAAAAACAAAAGTATTCTGAAGACGACGATAGAAATTCCCTTTCCCTTCCAAAGGCCATTCGATGGACTGTGCACATTTCCCGTGTCCTTTACTGCGATATTAAAAACAGTTACTACAAGAATGGAGACTGACTGAATGTAAAGATCCACAAAGGAAATAGCCAGCTGAGACCAAAATAACTGGGATTTTCTTGATCCATAGACTCCACACACCCCCACCACCATCCCCACCTTTGAGACAGCTTGCCTGAGTCTGAAGACTTTCGTCTTTCGTATAATGTTTGTGTTTTTGAGTGCGCGCGCACGTTTCTGTGTGTGTGTGTGTGTGTGTGTGTGTGTGTGTGTGTGTGTGTGTGTGTGTGTTTCTTTGATTTAACTCTCTTTTTTTTCACTATGAGTGACATTAGACGTGTGCTGGTGTGTGGGAGGTGGAGTTGGGATGGAGTTTTAAGGGGGATATACAGAGAAGGAATAAACCATAACAATGGGATAAGCAATTCATAAACATCTGTGAAACAGCAATTATCAACAATTGTGTGTGTGTGTGTGTGTGTGTGTGTGTGTGTGTGTGTGTGTGTGTGTGTGTGTGTGTGTGTGTGTGTGCGTGCGTGCGTGCGTGCGTGTGTGTGTGCGTGTGTGTGTGTGTGACTGAGAGACATGGAAACCATGTCCCTGTGGCATACTGTGACGCTCTCTAATCTGGCAGGCGGTACCGATCCGGGGATGGACGTCCGTCAATTTCGATGATGACATCTGTGTGCGAGGGTGGACTCGCAAGTGACTGTGGAGTCCAAGGTCCAAAGACGTCCGCAGTTCACGGGGACAGGGAAACTGGCCTGGAGGTTTGGGTGCCTCTACTGCTGCCTTTTTTTTCTTTTCTTTTTTTTTTTTTTTTTCACGGGCCGTACTGGTACTGGTACTGGTACGGATGTGTTCGGTGTAAAACGGCATGGAATAAGTACAGTTGTCTTTCCATGTCCGTGGAACTGCTGAATAAGCATGTATCCTGAGAGGGCATGAATGGGTTGCATGGAGTGTGTTTTTGCCTGTGAATGTGTTTTGGATGTATGAATACGTACGAAAACGTGTGTGCGTGTATGTGTGTGTTTGAATCTGATGTTTGTTTGTTTTGTTCTTTTCACTGATTTGATTTGCGTTTGTTTTTTAGTTGTTTTTTTTATATATACTTATAATTGTGTAATATGTAATCCGTGATACATAACTTTGGCGTTTTACATTCAGTTTGACTTTATTATGGTAAAAGTGGTAAATGTTTTTGTTTTTTGTTTTTTTGTTGTTGTTTTTTTAAACCACGATGTCGAATTCAACGTGAGATAATTTTGCGCGCTAGACATGACGACTTCGTGCAACAAAAATGATAAAACATGATTTTACAGCAGCGTGGCTTATTAACTGAAGCGTACATTCTATACCAACTGTCTTTGAGAAATCAAACGTCAAATTTTATCAAAATGTATTGGTAATTCAATTAATGTTTTTCAAACTTACTGTTTCTCTTTAGGAGAGCATCTCACTACTTCGTTTCAAGGATACTCTGGTAAGCCTATCTTTTTCACAGAAGGGCTCTGACTAAAATAACGGAACTGCGTGAAGTTAGCTGAGGAAGAAAATGAGTTGGGGGGTGGGGGTGGGGAGGGAGGGGTCGTGAGGTGGGAGGGGGGTGGTAGGGGCGGGGGGGGAGAGGTCGGTGAGAGGCGAGCCATCTCTGATCTCATTCAATACACAAGGAAAAAATAACTGCAGTTTATCACCCTCGTTTCCTGCCAAGGGCCATGTCCTATTTCCAGCATCCCATTCCAAAGGGCCAGACTGGGCACACATGACAGGACATCGCGGTGCCCTCCTGACATACACATAAGCACACACTCTCTGTCTCTGTCTCTCTCTCTCTATCCATCTATCTCTCTCTCTCTCTCTCTCTCTCTCTCTCTCTCTCTCTCCCTTTCTATCACACACACACACACACACACACACACACACACACACACACACACATCCGTCTAAAAACACTTATAGTGAATAGACGTTAAACTGAAGATAAAACACACACACACACACACACACACACACACACACACACACACACACACACACACACACACACACACACACGCACACGTATCCACATACACACACACACACACACACACACACACACACACACACACACACACACACAAATCGTGCGCGCGAACTCACAGACATAAATATTGTAAGACAGGGAGAGGTCTGACCTTCACAAAGGCATCCTACCAGGCTTGAATGATGTGGTCACAGAGAGAGAGAGAGAGAGAGAGAGAGAGAGTTGTGAGAGAGAGGAGAGAGAAACCGCTTTCTAAATGACACTAAGATTTATGGATTGCACAATCGTCTGAGAGACGAAAGACTTGAGTCAAGGTATTTCCAGAGGGCGGGGAGTGAAATAAGGAAATTCCATGGATGAAATAGTCCCACGTCAATGACATTTCCAAGTGGAAGGGGGTATGTGGGGTGTAGACGATGAACGTGAAAAGCTAAAGTCCAGTTTGGTCTATAAGACTAAAAATCCTTCGTGTGTGTGCGTGTGTGTGTGTGAGTGTGTGTAGATGTGGATACACATGGGGTATACAGGTTATGTAACTATATGGCAAGTTATGTAAAAGTGTTCCGTTTGTATTCTTCTGAATTTTTGTGTTTACTTTTCTTTCTTTTTTTTTCTTCTTTTTTTTCTTTTTTTCTTTCCTGTATGCCTCTTTGTTGGCCACTATATTTGTAAAATCTTGAATAAAAAGGTTATAAAAAAAAAAAATCCATCGTATATATAGAGGCATCCCACCAAGACCGAAATAAAGTGAATTTTGCTCGTAGACCTTCCAGTCATCTATTTTGGCAAAGGTTTCTGTCTCTGAAATTTCAGTTTGTCCGCTTTTTTTCTTTTTCTTTTTGACTCACTTGTGTAAACAAAGTGAGTCTATGTTTTAACCCGGTGTTCGGTTGTCTGTGTGTGTGTGTGTGTGTGTGTGTGTGTGTGTGTGGTGTGTGTCTGTGTGTCCGTGGTAAACTTTAACATTGACATTTTCTCTGCAACTACTTTGTCAGTTGACACCAAATTAGGCATAAAAATAGGAAAACTTCAGTTCTTTCCAGTCACCTTGTTTAAAACAATATTGCACCTCTGGGATGGGCACAGAAAAAAATTAAAAAATGAAGCCTAATTATATGCAAAACTGCATTTGCTGTTATATTTATATTTTTTGTATTCTCTAAACTTGGCACTTTGATCTGATATTCTGACCCAACAACAAGAGCAGTCATTATTATCATTTTTTTGTTCAAACAGGAACTTCTTTTGCTAAGCATGGAAGTTTCATTTATTTTGCAAACGTTTTGGTGCAGATAGTAAAAAAGGGAAATTACACTGTAATTAATGCTAGGGGACTTAATTTGCTTTAAATTGATCTTTCTCATCTTAAACATTACATTTTGAAATTATACTCAATACATAAAAAGCTTGGATTTGTTTTTTAAGTGTATCACAAGTGAGTCTTGAAGGCCTTGCCTCTCTTGTTGTTTGGTTTGTTTTTGTTTTGTTTTTTTGTTGAATCAGGGTGAGTTTTAGAGTTGTTGTCCCCGCCGTTTGATTCAGTTAATTAACTTTTAAATCCAAAGTACTATTTCCAGCATCATTACTATCTTGGGGAACATGCTCTCTGAAATCTATGTTCATGCCTTTTTGATCGTCAGTTTTAATTAGGAATACATCGCTGGTCCCGTCTGCCTTCCTATTCCGTTTTTAGGTCTGTGTTTCTCTGTACTGCAGCGGGTTTCAGTTGGGATTTTATTGATGTTAGTCGCGTTTATTTCGTTTTGATTTTTTGTTTCTTAGTTTGTTTTTTTTTTTTTTTTTTTCAACCACCCGTCCTGCGCTTCTGTTCTTAAGAATCTTCCAAACTCCTATCAAGAAAATAGCGGAGTTTATTTCGGGTAACAAACTTTAAAAGTCTGTTCCATTTGTTTGCTTGGAAAGAAAAAAAAACACATCAAAGGTTTTATAAAGAAAGTGCTCCTTAATACTTTTTTTTTTCTCACCGACTGTCTGTCTGTCTGTCTCTTCTGTCTGTCTGCCTGCCTGTCTGTCTTCCTGCCTGCCTGTTTGTCTGTATCTCCTTCTCATCTTTGCGCCTGTCTGTCTCTCCCTCACTCTCCTATCTCTCTCTTTCTATTTCTTTCTTTCCTTCTTTCTTTCTTTTTTTTCTTTTTTTTTATATTGAGTAGATGGCGGTAGAAACAACATTTAAAAAAGATTCTGTCACCTGATAAAAATACTGTTGTAAAGGCACGCATATATATCAGCTGATTTTTTTTCTGCAACTACATTTTTAACTGAAATGAAAAATATCTAATGGAGTCTTTTTTTAACATGGTTGAATATCAAAGTAACATTTCAAGAGTTTTGACATCGCCCTGTGTGTTTGATTGGATGATAAGCAACAATGTGGTTCGTCCGTTGGG
>NC_134882.1:9873551-9876051 GCF_041734735.1 Babylonia areolata
GTGCAAATGTCCCCGTGTATGTAAAGCGCTTAGAGCTTGGTCTCTGACCGAGGATAGGCGCTATAGAAGTATCCACATCAATCAATCAATCAATCAATCAATCAATCAATAACCATCCTAGTCACAAAGCCAGTCTCAGTGAGAGTATCCTGTCACCTACCAACGACAGTCGCACATGACACTACAGATCTTGACAGAACCTTCCCCAAGCATGGACGTGGAGGGGCCTCGAAACTTAGTCCACCATGAGAGCAGGGCATGAAAAGCTTCAGACTTTGAGACTTTTTTTTTTCTATATTGATGATGAATGGGGGTTAATGATGATGACGATACTGTTATGGGGGTCCATTTGGGCTTTGGCTGCATGACAAGGCTATACTCAATACTTCTTTTTCTTCATATCTATAACCCCGCACTGCACTAACCAGGCCAGAAAGATACACAGACACTTGTAGAGTTTGTTTATTAGGTTATTTGGGCAAGACACCAAAATTACGCATTCGTAAAGAAGATAATACTCGAATATGTGAGTCTTCCCTTTCTATTTCAGTCCATAGTACTCTCAAATTTATGTGGGGCCGGCCACAGGTCTGGGAAAAAAACAAAAACAATACAAAACCTATCCGCTGGGAATCGAACGCGTCTCCTCTATACGATGCTAACCACTTCGCCAAGGCGGCAACACACTGCAGTCCTTTCGAACAGAAAGCTCTGGGGTGCACTTGATTTGGAGCTTTCCTTGTCCCAATCCTTTCTTCATCATGGTAAAACTACTTTCGTCTCTGAAAGCTCACATTCATTATTAACCTGAATATAGACGTTTTTGGTGATTTTATCGTCAATATGAATATTGTTCTTGATATTATTCTAAACGAATAAACAAAAACAAAAGCATGAACAACAACAACAGCAACAACAACAACATGAAAACAAAGTAAAATAAAATAGATTTTTTTTTTTTAATAATGAAATAAATAAGAAACACCCCTTCGCTTTTTGTCAGCAACTTTTTAAGTCTGTAATGGAGCATTTCTTGTTGTCGTTTGAGTTTCACTCACTCCACATCCATTGATCCGTCGGCGAGACGGGTTTGCCTTGCATTTCAACTGCGTTTTCTCAACCACATAGTTTTCAACAGTTTGGCAGTTTTAGTTCTCCACCCCCTATCACCCTCCTTTAAAAAAAAAAGGAAGACAGAGAGAAAGAGAATGAGACGGAGTTAGAAAGAAAGTACAAAAGAATGTAACAGTGTGCACTTTTTAGAACTTTGCTTTAAAGCCAGGGGTAATTCCATTACGAAGACAGGCAATGCCACAAAACTGATTTGTGTTGTGCTGTGCGCTGTATCAGGCGTGTATAGAGAAGTTGTTTTGTTTTGGAGAGAGAGAGAGAGAGAGAGAGTGTGTGTGTGTGTGTGTGTGTGTGTGTGTGTGTGTGTGTGTGTCTGTGTGTGCGTTTATCTCCTTTCAAGGAACAGGATCAGAGAAAATAGCCGACTGTCAAGGCATGGGAAGGTTTCTTTCTTGTCACTTTGTTCTCTGTCTCTCTGCATCTGTCTCTCTCTGTCTCTCCGTCTCTGTCTCTGTCTCTCTCTGTCTCTCTCTTTCTCTCTCTCACTCTCTCTCTCTCTCCTTCTCCACTTCTGCCTCATCCACTCTCTCTCTCTCTCTCTCTCTCTCTCTCTCTCCTCTCTCGGGGGTTGCACTTCCGGCTTGCAAAATGGAAACAGGTGTTGACACGAACTCCGACATTTTTCAGTAATTGTGTGTTCTGGAGGCATTCCCTGGGACTGTATTTTTGCAAGGTGCATCATGTCAGCCATACCTTTGGGTTTCCGGGCAGTATGTAGCAGTTCTGTGTTTGTTTTCATGCATTTCATGCATCTTTGTGCGGTGAGAAAGTTGGCATTATTCTGTCGGACATTGAGAATTCGGACGTGGCAAGACGGTGTTACAGAAGGTTTGATCCTCTCTCTGTTTTTCCACGGACTTTTACTTCAAAGATGTGGTGACGTTGAACTTAACTCTGGACCTGGACCCAGCAACAGAGCGGACAGCCTGAGGCAGACACGACTGTCAAGCACCAACGGGACATCAGCGGCAACCAACTCTCCCCCCAGCTGGTCATCACCTGAGCCAACTTTGAAAGACATCATGTCGTGTCTTAAGGATCTCAACTGTAAGTTCGATGGAATGAAAGAGGACATGAATGGGATGAAAGACGACATGAAGGATGTTAAAGAAACGTGCACTGGTCTCCGTGAGGCTGTGATATCTTTAAAGCAGGAGATCTCCGAACTCAGGCGTGAGAATGAGAGTCTGAAAGAACAGAACGGTAGACTGAGTGAAGAGGTTGTGCGCTTGGGGCAAAAGACGGACAATTTAGATAACCGGTCCAAAAATAAAACAATGTTACTTCCCATGGCATTACCCGTGGAGACTATGAGACCAAGGAGGACTGTAAGGGTCGGATCCAATGACCTCATTACTGACACGCTCGA
>NC_134882.1:9883551-9886051 GCF_041734735.1 Babylonia areolata
ATGCACAAATGTCTGTGTCTTCGCAAGTGTGTAAAGTAAAAAAAGAAAAAAGAAAAAAAAGAGACAGAGAAAGAGAGATGGAGGGGGGGGGGAGGCAGAGAGCGGTGGAGGGAAAGTCATGAAATACGATAATATCGTTTTTATGTGGCTGAATGATATCGATCATGGCCTATGACTTAGCGTATTGTTATTCCCGCGTCTTTCTGACTTTTTTTTTTTTTCTTCTTTCTTTTCTTCTTTCTGTCTTTTATAATGTACTTCGGTGTCGGTTACATGCTGGTAGTACTGTCTCTGACTGAAGAACATAAAAGAAGAAGCAGAAGAAAATAAAAAGATAATGGTAATTAAAAAAAATAAATAAATAAAAAGACGCGTGGAGTTCTATTCTTCTACTGGTTGCAATGTAGCATGGATGTTTCTTACAGACTAACTTATCTGTACTGACATTTGCCATCGCGGATGAGATTGTTTTTTGTTGTTTTGTTTAACTTTTTTATATGAATTCTATCATCATCATCATAAGTAGTAGTAGTAGTAGTAGTAGTAGTAGTAGTAGTAGTAGTGATATTGTTGTTGATGTTGTTGTTGATATTGTTATTATTATTATTTATACCATTCTCTATTTTCCGTTTGGAAGCGGTGTTTCCCCGATTTCAATACATAGCTTTCCAGTGGTTCATTTCTTTTTTTCTTTTTTTCTTCTTTTTTTTTTTCCTTCTTTGCTTTTTTGTTGTTGTGTTTTTTTTTAGACTGCAGGCAGAGTGCTTCAGTTGGCATTATCACATCAATTCCAACCCTCCCCCACCCCCCACCCCCACCCCACACACAAGAGAGAGAGAGGGGGAGAAAGAGAGAGAGAGATTGACACTGACACTGACTCTGACACTGACAGTGAGCTCTGTATGCAGAGCGGGTAATAAGTTCATTCGTCAACAACGTCAAAAGAGCTCAGACCTCTCGCACATCACAAAAATTAATTTATCTCTCGCATGCCCAGCAAATATTCACACACACGCACACGCACACGCATGCATGCACGCACATGCACATACGCACACACTACGTAGATGCAGATAGATAGATAAAGAGAGAGAGAGAGAGAGTGTGTGTGTGTGTTTGTTTGTTTGTTTTCGAAAAACATACCAGCAGAGGATGATTTAAAACACAAACCTACAGTCGAGCACTAATCACCGACAATGTAATAACGAAATCAGTATCATAATTATCATTAGACCCAGCGAGTGCTTGCAGAGTGAAGCCATAATCTGCACTGCGTAAGAAAAGCAAAATTCTGTTTTCCACAACCACCAAGGCCGTTGCGCGACGGTTTAAATCAGATGTACCGTACTTGTTTGTGACTGTTGAGTGCATTAAAAACAGAAAAAGACAAAGTCATGTTTCAGACAGAGATATCGATCTGTGTTAATAAGGACTGTTCTCTCTCTCTCTCTCTCTCTCTCTCTCTCTCTCTCTCTCTCTCTCTCTCTCTCTCTCTCTCTCTCTCTCTCTCTCTCTTTCAGAGATATTGATTTGTGTTAGTAAGAATTGCGCTCTCTCTCTCTCTCTCTCTCTCTCTCTCTCTCTCTCTCTCTCTCTCTCTCTCTCTCTCTCTCTCTCTCACACACACACACACACACACACACACACACACACACATCTCTCACTCCCCCTCTTTCTTATTTTCACAGTTGAGTCATTTAGTTGTTGAATATCTATATCAACAGCAACTAAATTTGCATGAGACCAAGATAATGTGAATATTGAAAAAAAAAAATATATGAATGGATTACAGTGTCATCAATGCAACCAAATACATCGTATTTTTCTCAGTGTTCTACACAGTTTAAAACGAGTTGTTGTTTTTGTTGTTTTTCATTTAGTTAAACATCACTCACATATACACACGTAAAAGATCGAAACGAAAGGAAAGACAAGAAAACGAAACAAAACAAAACAAAACAAACAAAAAGAAAAGAAAAAAAAGGAAAAACCCAAATCCTTAAAATCAGGCATTTCATTCAATCCGCCTACCCAGGCGTTAACCTGTTTCATTCAAGTTTGAAACCACACCAGATGATGTTCTGGGCAAAAGCCCGTAGTTTCATTTTGTTTTTATCATCAACTTTCCTTTGCTTCTTGGTTGTTGATTTTTTTTTTTTTTTTTTTTTTTTTTTTCCCCTCCAAACGCACCATTTGTGCAGAATGAAAGCACGTGCTAATTAATTTGTTTTGCGCGCGACGATCGGGCGTCAAAGCTTTCTGAAAACAGGAGAACGCTTCCTCGTCATCCACGTGTAAAGCTGTGTGATTTTTTCCCACTTCTCTTTAATGCGCGAGGGCTGTGACGTTCCACGCTTAGGTATCTAAAAAGAAAACTTTAACATTTTTCCTTTCGCACCATCCATTTTGGGAACCTTTTGGGTTATCTTCCGTGTTAGAACGGCTCTTGCAGAGAATTGTTTTATTGATTCTGTATCCTCTAGCGTTAGTGTTGTTTTGT
>NC_134882.1:9893551-9901051 GCF_041734735.1 Babylonia areolata
AGAAAAAAAAAGCGCTTTTTTTTTTTTTTTTTTTTCATTTATTTATTCATTCATTATTTATCAGTTTACTTTTCGACGCTTCATCCCCTCCTTTATAGAAAAGAAAAAGACACCATTGTTTGAATTTATTCTCTCTCTCTCTCTCTCTCTCTCTCTCTCTCTCTCTCTCTCTCTTTCTCTTTCAATGTCCCCACAATGTCATCAACAAATGAAACCATTGTAAAACAGTTCGCTATATACTTGTATAAGGCATTCAAAATCCGCATTTTGATATGTGATTAATTGTGCTTTTTTGTGTGTGCATGTGCATTGCTAGAATTGTAGTTAAATGTTTTATGTTCCACATTGTTCTGGAATGTGACAATTTGTGTTCACTGATCCCCTTCATGAGGGGCCACAGCCTTTATTGAATAAAAATGTTCGTTCGTTCGTTCGTTCGTTCGTTCTCTTTCGATCGATATATATATATATATATATATATATATATATATATAGAAAGAGAGAGAGAGAGAGAGAGAGAGAGAGAGAGAGAGAGAGACTTGTCCACCAAAATCACATAATTGACTCGTCAGACCCTCCGATCCAAGATTATTCTCGTCCACCAATGACGGCGGCAATCGCTTCCGCAGTGGACATGAACAATAATCATGTGACCTGAGGGAAACAGAATGTCACCCGAGGCGTTGTTCTGTATCTGGTTGACATGCTGTACCACCGGCACCAACTCGAGAGTGTTGACGTAGTGGTAACGCCAGTGATCGAACCTGAGCGCGCGGGATAGAATCCTTCACTTGCCAGTATTTTCTTCTCCACCTCCCCCCCCCCCCCCACCCCCTACCCCTCAAACCCTCCTCACCCCCGACCCCCCTCCCCACAACTACAAGGCAAGGCAAGGCAAGGAGTTTATTTCGTGAGCCCCCTGGGAGGATTGAAACATTGCATGCGTTCATCTTTTACACATATCCTATAAATTTTTTTTTTTTTTAAAAAGAGTGATGTCAAAAACAAGAAGTCGGACGATTCGTTCAGTCACTTAATAGACACATTGACAAGTACAATTTAATTCATAATGCAAGCAAACAAACAACAACAAAAAATCAATCAAAAAATCGCATCAATAGACGAAACATTAATGAAAAGAGCTACGTATAGCAGAAACCAATGATTTAAGTTTTAACAGTTTTCTTTTGGGTTTGTTTGTTGTTGTTTTTTTCAGAAGGCAATGATTAGAATTTAATGGAGTTCGGTCGGATTCTATAATACCTGGATAAACAATTTTTGTCTGATACTTTTAAAAAAAAGGCACACAAACAAATAGTGAAACTCATCAGCAATGTCGTTTGTGGAACATTTATCGCACATTATTTCATTTCTGGGTAAATTGTCAAAACGCAGTGTATCAACAGGGAAAGAATTATTAGTTGTTCTAAACTTAACTAACTCAATTACACAATTATTTGGTAACACTGTAAAATAAGCATCTTGGCCAAAGTTTGTTTTAAACATCCTGCAATTGATATACATAGTATCGTTATCAACATGTCTATACCAATCTTGCAAAAACGTATCTTTTAAACAACGTTTCACTTTCTCTTTGAACCATGTAGGATATGCATCAAAACTGTGCTGGTTCAACCAGAAACAACTTGATCCAGTTTCATTTAAGACAGTATGAATACTTTAAAAGCATTGGTTCTGATGTACTTTATTACTACATAGCTTGAAGAGACATCTATAAACAACCGAAGACAGTTCAGACGTTCTTTGGTTTGTAATGAGCCTAAATCAAAAACACTCGCATTCTGGATCTAACAGAGACAGACACGTGAAATTTACCAGTTTACACCTTCAGTAGTTATCTGGATGCGTCATTTGGATAAGACGGTCCTGTGTGCTGCATGCATTTATTCCATGAAAAAATAAAAAAAAACGTCAACAGAGTCTACTTGATTATTTTTTTTTTTTTATACAGATGCAGGCAGAAAAAAGAGGGGGGGGGGGGCGAGGGAGTGGGAGGGGAGGGCTGAGGGAGGGGAGAGAGGGGGGTGGACGGGTGTATGGTGGCGCTGTACTGTAACGATGCGCTCTACCCGTTGAGAGCAGCCTGACTTTGAGAAATATGTTGTGACAAAGGGGAATACAATATATTATAATACATATGTCGCGACACGACAGGACGCGACACGACACGACACAATACAATACAATATTAAAAAAATACAAAGCAATGCAATACAGTACAATATAATACAATGTTGCGATGCGATGCGACACGACAGCACGCGACAAGACACAGCACGACACGACACGACATGACATGACACAACACGACACGACGTGACACAACACGACACGACACAATACAATACAGCACATTACAAAAAAAAAATGCAATACAATATAATACAATACAAAACACAATACAATACACTACTCTACAACGCGACGCGACGCCAAATGACATGACACGATAGGATACGATACGACACAATACAATAGAATGCAATACAATACAATGCGACGCGACGCCCAAATTAATGACATGACAGGATACGATACGATACAGTATAATACAATACAATAGAGCACAACACAATAATACAATACAATGCTACGCGACGCGACGCGACGCCAAATGACATGAATTCAGTACAATGCGACGCGACGCCAAAATTAATGACATGACACGATGCGATACGATACAGTACAATACAATACAATACAATAGAACACAATACAATGAATACGGTAAATGCGAAGCAGCGCCAAATGGCATGACACGATACTATACAATAGAATACAATACAATACAATAGAACACAATACAATAATACAGTATAATACAATACAATGCGACGCGACGCCAAATGACATGACACGATACGATACGATACAACGGGACACGACGCGACGCCAAATGACATGACACAATACAATACAATACAATACAGTACAATACAGTACAATACAGTACACTACAATACAATATAATTCTGTCCCGGGGTAACATTCTGTACCACAGCAAGGGCCATTATCATGTTATCAGTGATGATCATCTCGTTTTTTAGCCAGGATGTGAAAGCAGAGCAGATATCTAACCTGAGACAATATCCAAAAAATGAAGGGCGGGTGGGGAAGACGGTGGGGGGTGGGGGGGGGTGAGGACGGGGGAAGAGGGGGGGGGGGGGGTGCGGTTCTTCCTACCTTATCATCTGGCCCTTCAATCATCATGACAAGATCAGCAAGCAGTCTGACAGAAAACAGAGTATCTGGACAGGAAGCAGGAAACAGGAAATATTTTTTGAAGAAGCTAATCGAGTTTCCGTTATGCTCATTACAAAAAAAAAAAAAGGAGGAAAAAGTATCGGTGTCATGTCATTTTGACCTTTCCAAAATGGAATTTCTTCTGTCCGTTAAAAGCATTCTGCTTTTGTTATCTCCCCAACAGATGCGGAGTCTATGGGCCATATTTCCTACTTAAAGTCAGAATCAATGCATATGTTAGCAACCAATATATCTTGGCGTGGCTCCATTTTGTAAACAGACACGCAGAACTTGATCATACTAAACCCGTCATTTTAAGGGAATTATGAGGGGAGGAAACGACAGTTCAGAACAAAATAGGCAGAAAGAAAAAATGAAAAGAAAAAAAAAATATATATATATATATAACAAAACTAAAAACAAGCAAACAAAAACCCCACCAAAAAAGGAGTAATGTAAGAAGGCTCATAAAATGGCAGAAACCTTGGTAAAGACAGAGTAAAGCAACAATAAAAAAAGAAACAAAACAAAACAAAAAAACCCAAACAAACAAAAACCCCATAAAGACACAGCAAAGAAGCTACACAAGGAAGGAGCAAAAAAACAAACAAAAAAAAAACCCAAAAAAAACGGGAAAAAATTACAAGAGAGAGAAAGCTTGAATCGCGGAAAGTGTGGTGGCTATTGTTTTCGAATGTTCAACACAGATAATGCATCCCTGTTTTCTTTGTCAGTAAACCAAGCAACCATACCATACTGACAGCCTACAAATAATACAAGATGCGAGATAAAAGAATACAGTATTATCTCCAAAAAGATAAATCATTTGCTGTCGAAAAGGCTAAATATGCATCATCATCTCCACATATCTGTGTTATATATCCACATAAATATCTGTGAAACTGCATGTTTGGTGCATATCTGTTATGCATATGTGTGTGTATGTGTGAATGTGTGGCTGCATGTTTTACATTTATTTGCTTATTTATCATCATTGTTGTCTTTATTTATTTATTTATCTATTTATTTTTATTCTTTTTTTTAATTTTTGTTCGCTTATAGTTGACTTCATTAAGTTTTTGCGCCTTATAAATATTATTATTAGTAGTAGTAGTTCTTTTTTTATGTATTTGTTTATGTATATTATTTATTTATTTGCTCGTTTCTTTTTTCTTTTTCTTTTTTTTTTCTTTTTTTTTCTCAAGGCCTGACTAAGCGCGTTGGGTTACGCTGCTGGTCAGGCATCTGCTTGGCAGATGTGGTGTAGCGTATATGGATTTGTCCGAACGCAGTGACGCCTCCTTGAGCTACTGAAACTGAAACTGAAACTCTCCACAGAACATCACCAGGTCTGACCATACTACAGTCCAAGAACAAACACCCATTCGTATTAACTCTTTCCATACGAACGGCGAAAGAGACGACGTTAACAGCGTTTCACCCCAATTACCATCATCAAAATATTGCAAGCGGAAGGCTCTCATACTGAAGACGTGAATGTTGACAAAGAATACCACAATTCTGACGACGGAAGCTAAAGGTTGGGTCATTCAGGCACCTACTGGACATCCGAGGGGTCTGTGTAGAGGAGAAGAGAGGACTGGCCGCACTGAGTGAGTTAAACGTATACTCAATACAGCGAAGGTCACATAACCCATTTCATGCTATGCCCAGTGATCTGGACTCCATGAAATAAGAAAATGAATGGGAGTAAACATAAATGTGTAAAAAATGATATACTGTAAAACACAATGCACTTTTACCAGTAAATCATTGTATTCAATAATCACACGTATCTAAGACATGCATTCATATAATTTCATGCACGGAAATCAAGGAGAGTACACTAAACATAGGTGTAACAATAAAATACAAAATACAATATGTAGAAATCAGAAATGATTTTAAAGAGTTGTTGTTGCTGTTGCTGTTGTTGTTGATATTTTCACTGGCGTGATTTTGACTCGTGATGTGACTTTCCAATAAGAAATCTAAACACAGAGGAGACAGAAGAAAACTAGAGAAAGAAGCAGAAAACAAGTACTGAAGCAATAAAACAAACAAAAAGGAGAAAATGAAAAAAAAAAAATGTAAGAGAGGTGGCAAAATGTACGTGTTAGTGGCAATAACAGATTAGAATTGTCCGATTTGCCTAAAATCGTTATCTTCGGCAAGTAAAGTTTTGTGGGTGTTTTTTTTTCAGTCTTGTGTTGTTGTTGCTGTTATGTTTGTTTGTTGTTGTTGTTTTGTTGTTATTGTTGTTGTGGTGGTTTTTTTTTTGGTTTGGTTTTTTTGTTTGTTTGTTTTTTGTGTTGTTTTTTTGGGGGTGGGGGTTGTTGTTTTTTTTCAATCTGGTGTGTCATGTGTAAAATTAGGGAAAGAGAGCACGTAGGGGAGTGTGTGTGGGGGGGGTACCAGTGTGTGTGTGTGTGTGTGTGTGCGCGCGTCTGTGTCTGTGTGTCTGTCTGTCTGTGTCTGTGTCTGTGTGTCTGAGAGAGAGAGAGAGAGGCAGACAGACAGACACGAGACAGACAAACAGACAGACAGAGACAGACAGAAACAGACACAGAGAGAACTGGATTGTCAGTGAAAGAAAGTAGAGAGGGGCATGAGGACGGGGCGGGGAATGAGTGGCGGAGGGGGTGGGGGGGTGGGGGGGTTGGGGCAAAAGGGAAAGAGAAATTAAATAGAAAAAAATAGCACCTACAGAGACAGTATACTGGTTGGAAAGAGACAGAGAAGACGGTTGAGGGTGGAGAAAGAGGGAACGGGAGGAAAAACAAAAGAGACAAAGTCCAGACAAAGAGATAGAAAAAAAAGACAGACAGACAGAGAGACAGACAGAACGATCATGAGAAAGAAAACGAAAAAGACAGCACACACACACAGACACACAGACGCACACACACACACACACACACACACACACACACACACACACACACACACACACACACACACACACACACACACAGAATGTACTAACTGGACAGAAACATGAAAGACAGTTAACTCACTCAGTACGGCCAGTCCTCTCTTCTCCTCCACACAGACCCCTCGGATGTCCAGTGGGTGTCTGAATGACCCAACCTTTAGCTTCCGTCGTCAGAATTGTGGTTTTCTTTGTCAACATTCACCTCTTCAGTATAAGAGCCTTCCACTTGCAATATTTTGGTGATGGTAATTGGGGTGAAACGCTGTTAACGTCGTCTCTTTCGCCGTTCGTATGGAAAGAGTTAATGGGAGGATTTAGAGAGGAAAGGGTAGGGGAAAGAGAAAGCCCAGACAAAGAAACAGATGTAGACAGACAGTTTGACAGGAAAAGAGGGAAGGGAGGAGCAGGAGAGAGAGAGAAGGTGAAAACAAACAGACAGAGACAGACTGGCTGACAGGCAGGCATTCAGACAGACAGACAGACAGACAGACAGAACGATTAAAAGAGAACTGGATTCCTAGGAGAGAGAAAAAAAAAAGAAAGAAAAAAGAAAGAAAGGAAGAAAAGAAGTTGGAAACACTGAGTGGCGTGATGTGGCAGAGAAAGAGAGGGGGCGAAAAGGAAATCCTTGGTGTCACGACAGGTTTTCCTCTGCCTCATGTCATATATCATATAGCACGGAACGAACCATCAGCCTATGTGTGTGTGTGTGTGTGCGCGCACGTGTGTGTGTATGTGTGCGCGCACGTGTGTGTGTGTGTGTGTGTGTGTGTGTGTGTGTGTGCGCGCGCGCGCACGTGTG
This sequence comes from Babylonia areolata, assembly GCF_041734735.1. Classification (NCBI taxonomy): domain Eukaryota; kingdom Metazoa; phylum Mollusca; class Gastropoda; order Neogastropoda; family Buccinidae; genus Babylonia; species Babylonia areolata. The sequence continues at coordinate 9,900,553 of NC_134882.1, forward strand.
TGTGTGTGTGTGTGTGTGCGCACGTTTGTGTGAAAGTGCACGCGCGCGCGCGCGCGCGTGTGTGTGTGTGTGTGTGTATTTGTGTACATATGTGTGTGTTTTGTGTGTGTGTGTGCATGTGCGTGTGCATATATATATATGTGTGTGTGTGTGTGTGTGTGTGTGTGTGTGTGTGTGTGTGTGCGTCTGTGCGTCTGTGTGTGTCTGTGTGTGTCAGTGTGCGTGTGTGTGCGTGTGTGTTTGTGTTGGGGTGGGAAGTGAAGGTAATTGCGGTGGTGGTGCTGGTGCACGCGCGTGTTGAAATGTGTGTGCATGTGTGTGTGTGTGCGCGCGCGTGTGTGTGTGTTTACCGGAAAAGGTGGGCATGTGACCATGTGTGACTGTCAGAATCGATCCTCATGTTTGTCTCCGTCTTACTTTTCCACTCGGCGTAGTAAAGAAACAAAGAGAGACAGACAGACAGGGAATGACAGAGAGAGAGAGAAACAACAACAAGAAA
>NC_134882.1:9908551-9911051 GCF_041734735.1 Babylonia areolata
AGAATATTCCCCGGGGGGGGGGGGGGGGGGGGGGGGTAAAACCCAAGTGTATAGAAAGGCGGGTGGGGGATTGAAGTTTGAAGTTGTTTCACCGGACCACCGCGTGTTGTGTGTCTGCAACCTTGCGGCGACAAACTTCAATGTGGGTCGTTCGTTCGTCCTGTCGGATGATTTGTGTTGCTGACAAACGCGGGCCACATCAATGGACAGGCGTCAATCGTGGCATTACCGGGTCCTCAAACAATGCTTCCGCTTTGAAGTGACAATAATTCCCTGGGTAGTTTACTCGCTGGACTTCTCTTTTTTTTTTCTTTTTTTTTTTTTAATAAACGCAAGAGAATCGGCCAGCCTGAAAGCCTTCATGTGTGAACACGTGTGTGTGTGTGTGTGTGTGTGTGTGTGTGTGTGTGTGTGTTTATATGTATACATGTATGTATTATGTATGTATGCTATGTATGCATGTATTAATTCTGTATTTATGCATGTATGTTTGTACGTATATAAACACGCGCGAGGACGAGACAGAGTTGAAAATAGGAGTAGGGGCTTGGGGGTGAAGAAAGATTGCAAGGAACAAAGATAGCTGATGTTCAAATGGATAGCCTACATTATTATCATCATCATCATCATCATTATTATTATTATTATTATTATTATTATTATTATTATTATTATTATTATTATTATTATTGTTCTTGTTGTTGTCAATATCATCATCATCATCATCATCATCATTGTTGTTGTTGTTGTTGTAGCATTATTATTATTATTATTATTATTATCATCATCATTTTTATTATTATCACTCTTTATCTATTTATCTATGTATTTATTAATTCATATATTCATTCTTTTTTTCAAAGCATATCTGCAAGCACATTATGCACGAACACACACACACACACACACACACACACACACACACACACACACACACACACGCTGTAAAAAGAAACAGCGCCATAGCCTAATTCCTGTGTACACTGTTTACGACTACGAAAAACACGCGGAACGTAGAGGCCGGATTTCCGTCTAATTACTCTGCTGGTGATGGTGACAAATATCTAACAAGTTCACCGGGACTGTGCCTGCATACGTATGTGAGAGAGGATTATCTGGAAAACAACTACTCACACCTTGTCGACAGCTACAAATGGATTGACTGATGCTGTTGTTGTTGAAGACTTCTACAATGTTTCCACCTGTTGCATACAGGATTAAGGCTGAAACACTGTCGTTGTGGGGCTACAGTGGAGATTTTTTTTTACAGAAAGTCGACAGTTGTTGAGTTGTATTGTATTGTATTTCTCTTTTTTGTCACAACAGATTTCTCTGTGTGAAATTCGGGCTGCACCCCAGGGAGAGCGAGTCGCTACACTAACATCACCACCCATTCTTTTGGTATTTTTTTTCCTGCATGCAGTTTTATTTGCTTTACCAATTGAAGTGGATTTTTCTACAGAATTTTGCCAGGGACAACCCTTTTGTTGCCGTGGGTTCTTTTACGTGCGCTAAGTGCATGCTGCACACGGGACCTCGGTTTATCGTCTCATCCGAATGACTAGCGTCCAGACCACCACTCAAGGTCTAGTGCAGGGGGAGAAAATACTCAGTGGCGACTGTACCGTGATTCGAACTAGTGCGCTCAGATTCTCTCGCTTCCTATGCGGACGCGTTACTTCGCCCAACACTTGGCTTATATCACAGATTGACATAAGTTTTACATTTGGGCCAACAGCAAAGTGAGAGCTGTATTATCAATGGTTTCTCCAGACAATGGGAAATCATTTACAGCTTTGTCTTTTGTGAAGGACTATGACTCTCAAACTAGGAGGCAAAATGCACTGGCTCTTAGTGCTGCAGCCTTGTGGGCTAGTTGGCCTTTGGGAATCATCCCAACGCCGACTGTCCTAAAACCCTCTTGGCCTAGAGAGTTGGGATGTAACTTGGGCAAGACACTCTCCACTATAATCAAATTCTAGCCCAAATAGTCGGAACAGCAGTTGCCTCCTCTGCTGTTCTGATGGTCATAGTCGGACACGACTGACTATCATATATATATACCTCTAGGCCATCACTCCACCACTCGTTGGATACAACGATATATATATATATATATATATATATATATGGGGGGGGGGGGGCGGGGGGGGGGGGTCATAGATCTGAACTTTTTGATACCTATGAACTCTATACTTGAGGAGTGACTTTTTTTTTTTTCAAAACCATATGCAAAGAAATGTAGATTATCGCAAGATATAACCCATCTTATGGAGAGAATGGATGCTGTTGTCTTTTTGTTGTTGTTTTTTTGTTTTTCTTTTTGTTTTGTTTTTCATCTGGCAAAATGACACGCTGTTACATTTACTAATTATTCCGGCGACTAATGTTCTGAACTAAAGGAAAACCAAGGTTTGCGTGGTGCCATCCTGATTAGTCTGTTGCCGGATCGCCAGTTCCTGATCCGCCTCATCCCGATTCCCCTGTCACGGTAATTGGT
>NC_134882.1:9916051-9918551 GCF_041734735.1 Babylonia areolata
TGGGTTCTTTTTTTTTTTCGGAGCACCAGGTGCGTGCCACACTCGGTTTATGGTCTCATCCGATGCTCAGTTTGATTTTCCAGTCAGACTTGTGATAAAGAGCGAGAGCAGGATTGGAACCCAGACGCTCACGGACTCTGTACTGGTAGATGATCGCCTTAATTAAAACCAGTCTGTCGCCTTCGTTCTGGTCATTCAAGGATAGCAAACAATGAGACCCCCCTGTGGTAAAATTCAGCAGAGGGGTTAGTTTGAAAGCAGTTACATCGATTTAGTCAACCTTACACCATCCACCTTACACCCCCCCCCTCACACACCCCCCCCTCCTCCCGCTTCCCCCCGCTCCCCCCACCCCCCCACCCCCTGGCCCCCCAAAAAAGAAAAGAAATAATGATAGAAAATGAAAAAAAAAAGAAGAAAAAGAGACATTCCCAAGCTGCCAGCTTCCTCTCAGACCTCTTCACTGACTCTCCTCCACTTTCTGAAGTGAATACAAATTAAGTGTGCATAGGTGATGTGAACACTTTGACGCGTCCTTTCCAACGCTGCCTTCCCTGTTACAGTATTAATTTGGTTTCCTTTTCGACTCCTCACCCTCCCAACCCCCACCCCCATCCCCAGGTCTCTTTCTTTCTTTGATTCAAGTGATATTAGATTAGAGGTGTATGTGTGTGTGCGTGTGTGTGCGTGCGCGCGCACCCCCCCCCCCCCCCCCGCAACTCCCCCCCCCCCCCAACACACACACACACACACCTTCCTCCCTTACCTCCTCCCCCCTCACTCACTCTCCTCTCCCTCCTTCCCTTCCTTCCATCCTCCAACGAAGCATCCACAACATCATTCTATCGGGTCTTCCATTGAAGTATCATCATCCTCACGATTTCAGTATCCCCCAAGGTCTAAAACTGCTCGCAGGCAGTCTCCAGTCGCTGCCAGTGGGTTTCAGACGCCGCGCCACGGTCAAACTTGTGCTGATAGCTTGTCCAGTACTGATACTGCCAAATCACCTCTTTTTATTCTTCTCCCCCTTTTCTCCCATCCGTCACGCCATTGTCCAATGCAGATAGGTGGTGGTGGTGGTGTTGATATGTCTTAACCAGTTGAAAAAGTTTAACACGTTTGTCTGTTTTTGTTTGTATCTGTCTGTTTGCCTGTGTCTTCTGTCTGTATGTCTGTCTGTGTCTTCTGCTTATGTCTTCTGTCTGTCTGTCTCTTGTCTCGCTGACCTCAGCATCAAATTTCACGAATAAGGCAGCGCAAAAAAGGATTCTATGAAGAAACTGACGAACATTCATTAAATATTTTGCGCTGTGCGCAGATCTCTCTCTCTCTCTCTCTCTCTCTCTCTCTCTATATATATATATATATATATATATATATATATATATATATGTGTGTGTGTGTGTGTGTGTGTGTGTGTGTGTGTGTGTGTGTGTGTGTGTGTGTGTGATAATAAACTGGAGCTATCAAATACGAACACATTACTATCACAAATGTAACCCACATATAAATCCCATAACAAGAGCTGATAAATAAAAACGAAACAAGCGTTAATGAATGACGCGTTCCTCGATAAGAATACCATGCTGTTCAAGTTCAAACGACGACGAAGAAGAAGAAAAGGGTGAAATCTAATTCAGTCACTCTTTGGCACTTAGATCATCAAGACGGATGGACTGTACAATATACCAGCTGTAGCAACGTACTTACTTCTAGAATTCAATCAGTAAGCCTGCTCCCCGCCCCACCCCCTTCCCCACCCCCCCACCCGTCACCTACCCGAGTACACCCACCAAACGCCGGTATAGCAGCCCCCCTGGTTTTTACCACCCCCCCCCCCCCCACCCCCCCGCCCCCGGGGGGTAAGATATTAACGCAGGAGGGGGGGGGGGATTGTTTTAGTTTTGTTTTCCAACGTGGGATGACTACATGGGCTATCAGTAATCTTCAACTAGTCAGAACTAATCCCTCTGTTTAGATTTCACCCTCTACCGTCTTTGTAATGGGTACGGTAGTCACTTTAGCCTTGAAATTACCCCCCCCCCCCTCCTCCCCCCCCCCCCCCCCCCTGCTTCCCCCGTCTACCACCCCACTCCAACCCCCCCCCCCCCCTTTGTCTCCTATACCTTTTAAACGATAACATTCATGTGAATATATTAATAGTTCAACAAAAAAATGTCTTGAATCACCAGTAAGTGTGACTGGCCAGTGAACTAAATTCCTCCTTCTCCTTCTACCAGCTGAGGGATGTGGGTCGGGGTGGTGGAGGTTGGTGAAGGGAGGGATGGGGGGGGGGGGGGGCTGTGTCGAACTTGAATAGCCGGAAATGACTCCAGGAGTTATTCGAGACTAGCCAATAATGTCACCGGGTTGGGGTAAAACCATACAGGGTGACAGTGTTTTTAAGCTGGCGCACCGGTACGGCGCGGACCGTCTGCTGCAAGCAGACAGACACCATGAAAGATGAAGTAGACCAGGCAGGCAGGAACTGGTTAAAAGA
>NC_134882.1:9923551-9931051 GCF_041734735.1 Babylonia areolata
AACACACACACACACACAGACACACACACACATTTAAAATTCAAAGCGAACAACACTGCTCACCCATAAAATTCTCAGTTTCCACGCTCGTGCGCATGTGTTTCTCTAATTCCCCTTCTTCCTTCCCCACCAAGTGAATTTTCTAAGGAACATTAAGAAGAAAAACAAAAACAAAAAAAAAAAAACGCCTCTGCGGACGAAAAACTGTTTTCGCCCCACAGTTTTCACGCAAAGCGGAAGTTGTAAGAGAGGATTTGGGGGAAGAAAAGTCACTCTCGTTCGAAGCCCTCACAAAGTCTGCTACGATCCAGTTGAATACACCCTGCACCCTGAAATGTGTATTACAGTCAGTTGAGAGTCGGTGGTTATTTTTTTCTTTACAAAATGAGATAGTCCTGAGAGAGAAGAAAAGAAAAGAAAAATCGATTGTCGTCTTCTTTAGAAGAAGTCTGTTTCTCTTCTTCTTCTTCTTTTATTATTTTTTTTTTTAATAAATAGTAGTAGTTGTTGTAGTAGTAGTAGTACTATTAGTATTAGTATTATCATATTGTGTTTTGTATGATATGACTGGACATTAATATCAAACTCTTTTAGTTATTCTCTCTCTCTCTCTCTCTCTCTCTCTCTCTCTCTGTGTATATATATATATATATATATATATATATATATTATATGTATATACATATACATATATATATATATGAGTGTGTGTGTATACTAATAATATATATGTATATATATATATATATATATATATATATATATATATATATATATATATATATAAAAGACAGAGAGGAAGAGACAGATAAAGACAGAAAGACAAAGAGAGAGAGAAAGAGTGAGAGACAGACAGACAGACAGACAGACGGACAGAGACAGTAAGACACAGAGAGAGGGGGGGGGAGAGAGACAGACAGACAGAGACAGAGACAGACAGAGACAGAAAGACAGAGAGAGAGAGGGGGGGGAGAGACAGAGACAGACAGACACAGACAGACAGACACAGAGAGAGAAACAGATAGACAGACAGACAGACACAGACAGACAGACACAGAGAGAGAAACAGATAGACAGACAGACAGACAGAGAGACAGCTAAAGAGGGGGGGGGGGGATGCGGGAATTGAGAAGTGGAGAAATGCTAGAGAATGAATTCCTTAACTGTTTTTGTTTTTTTCTTTTTTTGCACTAACTAAACCGGAAAACACCCACGCACCCACCCACCGATCAACACACACAGACACACACACACACACACACACACACATACATACACAACATACACACACATAGAATCTGCTTTAAAAATCCGATCACCCGAACTACAAAAAAATAGGCCTATCTTCAGAAATGGCAAGCACACAAACAAAAAAATATCCTTTGTACAGAAAATCAAGGAAATTTAGCAGCGCACAACACGCAAAATATCTACTAAAATAAAAACTGAATAATAAAATAAAAAAAATACTAGAATAAGAAAGAAACAGATAAAACCACATCAGGCTACAGTTTCATCCTCGTGTGACAGCCTATCTGTACGCCAGTTGAAACCACACACACACACACACATACACACACACACACACACACACACACACACACACACACACACACACACACACACACACACACACACACCTCAACCCCCTACTCTCCAGGGTTGAAATCAGACAAAGTCCATTTCCTTGGGATCCGCGTGTCAGACTAGGCTGAAATTGACCCCCGGGAATAAATTTCCATTTGTCAGGATTGACCCTCACTAGTTTGGATTCTGCCCCATATAACGGATGTGGGGTCATTCTGTGTCTGCTTTAAATGTATCACCCCCCCCCCCCCACCCACCCCTACCCCCACCACCCGCTCCCCACTCCCACCCCCGCCTCCCATCCCTCTCCACAGCGTACCCTCCCCCCGCCCCCCTTCCCCCTATCCCCCCCCGGATAAAAAATGGCCAAGTTTAGAATTAACGCCCTGTCCTTCCCCTGCATAAAAGGAAGGTGGCAGAATGGTTAAGACGCTCAGCTGCCAATACAGAGAGTCCGTGAGGGTGTGGGTTCGAATCCCGCTCTCACCCTTTCTCCTAAGTTTGACTGGAAAATCAAACTGAGCGTCTAGTCTTTCGGATGAGACGATAAACCGAGGTCCCGTGTGCAGCACGCACTTGGCGCACTGAAAAAGAACCCATGGCAACGAGAGTGTTGTCCTCTGGCGAAATTACGTAAAATGAAATCCACTTTCATAGGTACACAAATATGTAAGCATGCACTCAAGGCCTGACTAAGCGCGTTGGGTTATGCTGCTGGTCAGGCATCTGCTCAACAGATGCGGTGTAGCGTGTATGGATTTGTCCGAACGCAGTGACGCCTCCTTGAGAAAGTGAAACTGAAACTGAAAACCTTCCCCTTCATTGTTGACATTTACTTCCAGTGAAGGGACGACGGGGTGGTCACGTCAGGTCAAGTCAAGTCCACAGTGATGGCCTAGAGGTAACGCGTCCGCCTAGGAAGCGAGAGAATCTGAGGGCACTGGTTCGAATCACGGCTCAGCTGCCGATATTTTCTCCCCCTCCATTAGACCTTGAGTGGTGGTCTGGACGCTAGTCATTCGGATGAGACGATAAACCGAGGTCCCGTGTGCAGCATGCACTTAGCGCACGTAAAAGAACCCACGGCAACAAAAGGGTTGTTCCTGGCAAAATTCTGTAGAAAAATCCACTTCGACAGGAAAAACAAATAAAACTGCACGCAGGAAAAAATACAAAAAAAAATGGGTGGCGCTGTAGTGTAGCGACGCGCTCTCCGTGGGGAGAGCAGCCCGAATTTCACACAGAGAAGTCTGTTGTGATAAAAAGGAATACAAATACAAATACAAATTTGTTCTAGAAACTCCCCATGGGGACACATGGAGAAAAAAAAAAAACAAGGCAAAAGGTGAACACTACATGGTGACAATGTATGCGGCATGGTTACACAGTACATGACGGACTTGTAATTAAAATAAGTAAATGAAATAATGTTGCCTTTGGAGTACTATCTGAGCACAAAAAACATCTAATTTCAAACAACACACATTGTAATGACAGTAACTGTCCCAAACTGAATAGAAATGGAGCCGAGCAGAATAGTTATATTTCTTTGTTGTTGTTTTTGTTTCTTTTTGGATTTTTGTTTGTTTGTTTGTTGTTGTTTTTGTTTTTGTTTTTTGTTGTTGTTGTTGTTGTTGTTTTTTTGGGGGGACGAGGGGGAAGGGGGGGGAAGGGGGGGGGGGGGTCGGACAGCTTCAACAAATATGGTTTATACTTTGTCAAAACAATTGCGAGAACTTCAAAGCGTTCGAGTTTCTGTTGTATTGTGGCTTTAACAAAATGTTTTCTATGATGACTTTAAAAATGAGTATCGAAATATTATAATGGAACTCCTCACCGAGATCATTCAAATTGTACTCAGTGCACATTCTTTCATTTCTTTCAATACCAGGAATGCACCCTGTCTGTACAGACAATCCATGGTTCAGTGTTCTGTATCTTCTAAGCCTCGAATGTCCCGCGAAGAACTTCAGCGCAACCCAGATCGACCCATGCTCCCTTCCACTTGGAAGCTGAGGCCTACAGTCCTCTCTCCTCTCTTCACCTTCTATTCCTGGCCTGTAAAATATATATCATACACATTATGTGCCATTTCGTGTCATTGATTTGTGATTTTTGGACGGTTTTCATTTTACTATCCCTTTTCTTCTTCTTCTTCTTCTTCTTCTTCTTCTTCTTCTTCTTCTTCTTCTGTATCCAGGTTAGCCTGGGTTAACACTGGTACCTAGGTATCTTTACAGGCTTCACTCGAATGTCCCCCCGCAGTGATTCTGGCCTAGATTGACCTGACCTCAGCTACAAGCTGAGATTCAACCCCCAAGCTAGGAGGAGAGTTGTTTGCATCGGTCATTCGTTGGAAGAAACTTAAAACGTGAACTGTATGAAAAGCTCCCCCCGAAAAAAAAAAATGTGGACGGAAGGGGTGAAGGTTGTGGCGAGAGTTCAGGCAGCGAAAGTCGAGATGGCGAAAGTCCGTAACCACCTAAAACACCCCCTTACGCTGCCTTGCAGTCGGGATGGAGGACAATACAACCAAGCTCATATTGTCACCTCATCCCCCCACACACTCCCCTCACCCGCCTTAATTTTCCCACACAATAGGTAGGACAGGGGCTACCACTCCCTTTGTTTCCTCCATGAAGTTCTTCTTCTTGGCATTCACAGCTACACCATCAGTCAAGTTCCGGCGATGAATGGCGTTGTTTTCTCCAGCTTTTCGTGGACGCCGTGTGGTTTGGTCGTTAGTGGAGTGTCGACAGGCCACACATCTCGCCTTGCCTGGGGCTTTTGTTGTTGTTGTTGAAGAATGTGCCCCGCTGTCTGGTCTTGCTGTCCACAGGGACAGGTGGGAGGTGGCACCAGCTTCAGTTTTCGGTACATGTGCTTTGTTCAGTCCATTGTGACCAGTGCTAGGTCTCACCAGGACATTTTGCTGTGATGTTGTGATGTGGAGGAAAGCTACATAAGAGCAACCTCCACCCCACCACCTCCCCACCTCCCACCACACACACACACACTTCCGGCATGCTGTGATGGGGGAGGAAAGGGGTCAGTTTCAGTTTCAGTTTCAGTTTCTCAAGGAGGCGTCACGGCGTTGTGGCAAATCCATGTGCGCTACACCACATCCGCTAGGTGCGTGCAGATAAAGAGAGTGACAGAGACAGAGATAGTGTTTGTAATGTACTATCTTCACATTTTATAATTTTATGGTGCAGAGAGAGAGAGAGAGAGAGAGAGAGAGAGAGAGAGAGAGGAGGGAATCAGAGAGACAGAGACGGATAGACAGACAAAAATAGAAATGGACAGAGACAGAGATAGTGTTTGTAGAATACTTTCTTCACATTTGCATGATGCCTGGAGAGAGACAGATCGATAGAAAACGAGAAAGAGATACAGAGACAGACAGACAGAGAGAAAAAGAGAAGTAGATAGATAGACAGACAGACAGATAGATAGATAGAGAGAGAGAGAGAGACAGAGAGAGAGGGGGGGTAGACAGATAAAGAGAGCGACAGAGACAGAGACAGTGTGCGTGCCTGATCAGCAGCATCACCCAACACGCTCAGTCAGGCCTTGAGTGCATGCAAATGTGTGTCTATCAGAGTGGATTTCTTCTACTGAATTTTGCCAGAGGACAACACTGTCCTTGCCATGGGTTCTTCTTCAGTGCGCCAAGTGCGTGCTGCGCACGGAACCTAGGTTTTTCGCCTCATCCGAATGACTAGAAAGCGTTCCTTTCTTTTCTTTTTTTCTTTTTTTTTTTCAGACAAACTTGGGGAAAAGGAAGAGACCGGGATTCGAACCCAGACCCTCACGGACACTTTATTGGCAGACGAGCATCTTACCCAGTCTGTTACTTTCCTCCCTGGAAGGGGGCCATTGTAAGCTACACCCCCACCCCCCGGCCACACACACACACACACACACACACACACACACACACACACACACCCCTCCAGCGTTAATTAACAAACAATGAGGCCAGGAGATAAAATGATTAACAAATAGTAAAGAGCGGTAACTCTCTCCATTCACAAGGTACACAACTTCAAGTCAGTGCTCTACGCTACCGACTAAGCCAGCAAATAGATAAAATAAAAGGTACATTGGAATAAACCCAGACATTTCCTAAAAAGGAAGCGCCGGGCCTGTCCTTATGCCGATCATCTGACATGTGCACACAGCAGCAAAGACAGAAGAAATGTGCAAACACAAATAAGCTTTTATTCAAGACTGGCATAGCCTCTGTAATCCTGAACAAGCCACACAGAACACATGAACAATACAGAAACAGCGTTACTTATATTACGTTTGGGGGGTGGGAGACTGTGCAGTACTGTCGCTGTCGATTGTGTTATATTAAGTAGTACTTAGTTTCAATACAGGCTTCAAACGTACGACCATCCACCTTTGCTTCCGTGATGTTGTTACGAGTGAGGTAAGCGTATGTTTTAAAAGCGAATATGTGAAATGCTTTAATTTGAGAACAAATGTTTATTACTCCTGTTTAATCAAGTAATCCGCGTGTGCGGGGTGGGTGGGTGTGGGTGTGTGCTGATTATCTGTGTGTGGTTTTCCGCAATTCATCTTTGTTCTTATTTTATCTGTCTATTATAATCAATGTGCAATATAGTAGGCTATGCTTATAATTATATTCAAAATAATGTTTCTTAATTCTTTCTGTTTTTACATTAAGAATACTAGTTATTACCTGCAGTGTGTGGATGTATGTATGAAACGGTGTATGTAATATTTTTTTACATTTGTGTCTTCGTAATATTCGTAAAAGCTGTTGTTGACTTTTACAGTTATGGTCCCCATGTTGTTTACTTGTCTATGTTGTGATAATGCACCTGACCAAATTTCTCCAGCTGGAGATAATAAAGTTATTCTTATTCTTATTCTTATCTGTAAAGCCAAGTCCAAAACATATCTCTCTCCTTTACTGATTAAACGTGTGGACATGGGGTAATTCCAAAATAAGGGGGTTTCGATCTTTACTCCGAGGTGTCATTCAAGGCCAGTCCATACCAATAATGACCCCAGGGTAAAATCTGGCCGTGGATAGTTTGTGGCCGTTTCGCTGTTCCAGTTTTGTGAAAATCCACCCACCCCCTCCCTCCCCCGAGATACACTAATGTGTAGGTGTAGGTGTACAGAACCTTTCTGTTTTGCAATCGTACTGAGAAATGCAAATATCGAAAAGCTTGAAAAATAATTGTATAAACAATGGTAAAAAAAAAAAAATCATACCCCTCTTCAGCAACTCTATTTTCGTGTGATACAAATGGCATTTGCACTTCCTCCCAATTAGCGTGTCTCTGAGAACATTATGGAACGTGACAGTCGATAGAGGAAAAGTTTATTACCAGCTTGTGGGGGTAAATGCCGGGTCAATGCAAAAATAGAATGGAACAAGAATAAGCCAGGAGGAGGGGGGACGGGAAGAGGAGGGGGGGTGGGGGGCTGCGGTTTGAACAAAGGAAAGAAAACGAAAAGGGAGTGTAGAAAGAAATTAAACCGAGCGCAAGTTCGTTTCAGATACCGTGATATTATTCCCAGTGAATCTTGCCTTTTTGTGTGTTTTTTTCTTTTCTTTTTTTTTTTTGATCAAGTACTGTTAATAGCATTGTAAGAAGTGTGTCTCCTTGCATATTTATAAAGCTGTTTTTAATACAGAGAAAGTCCTGTTTCCTAAACTGATGATTGACATGTCATATTTTTGTTGTGACATTTTTTTTCTCTCTTTATTTCATGACTGGCTATGACTGGTTATTACTTGTTCATGTTCCCGTGGGACAAAGCCATATAAAGTAAATAAACCATCTTGAATCTCTGTCTGTCTGTCTGTCTCTGTCTCTGTCTCATACACGCACACACTATTTCTCTTTCGCTTTCTCTCTCTCTCTCTCC
>NC_134882.1:9943551-9951051 GCF_041734735.1 Babylonia areolata
GGGGATAGAGGGGGTGGAGCGAGGGCGTTAATCTTTTTTTTTCTTTTTTCTTTTTTTTTTTTTTTTTTTTATACTGTGAATGGGAAAACTTTTTCTCCTACATTTCTCCTCACTCCTTTTCCTTCACGCCTTCCATACCATTCGCGTGCTTCTTGTCTGGCACTGACGAGGCTAAAAAGTGCGAAAAAAGAAGTCCCCCCCTCATGATAAAGCGCTTACCACGTACACGTGATGGCAAGTTTCAATGCAAGCATATAGGCACTGCAGTCATCTGCATCACTTACACAAAAGGATACTCCAGCCAAAAGTGTATGATAATGGAAGGAACGCGCGCATTTGTGTGTGTGTGTGTGTGTGTGTGTGTGTGTGTGGGGGGGCAGTGGGGGAGGGGATGTGTATGTGGGGTTGCGTGGATGGGTTTGTGCGTTTGTCTGCGTGTCAGTGTTGGTAATGCAAATATAGGATGTGGAAATGTCGGAAACTTCTAGAATACCTGGGTTATAGATGGAGGCAGAGAGAGAGTTTAGGTGCACGTGTGTATCATGGAAGAAACGACGGAGAGAAAATCAAGAAGAGGAAGAGGTAATCGCGTGTATGAAAAGGTGGGAAGAATGAATATTTTAATCAAATCCGTTTTCTGAGGGTATTAGAGTAAATCAATAAAAAAAAGATAAAAAAAAAAATAAAAAATATGTTTTTTTCATCATCAAGCCCTATATAGATATATAGGGGATGTGGTGAAAGGGGAAAAGGAATTTGAAAAATAAGATCAAAAGAAAACAACACGAAAAAAAATATATTATATTTATTAATTTCATATCATTTATGACTTTGTGAAATATCATATAAAAATAACACATATATCACAAATCATGGACATACGAATAATGAAGACCTTTACAATACTGCAGCTGAATGAGGAGGGACGACAGGAAACCATAGAAGGAGAGAGAAAGAAAAAGAGGTGAGACAAAGAGAGAGATAGGGGGCGGGGGTGTGGGGGTGGGGGTATGGGGAACGAAGGAGGGAGAAAATGAGACTGACATGGTTTATTCATGAGACCATGGCCCCTCAGAAGGGGTGTACATGAGCATAACAGACACGTATTCAAATTAGCATGTTACATAATTGTGTACAGCTTGTTTTGGGGTTTTTTTTTATACGCTTTGTACAGACCAGCTGATCTACAATACGTTTATTTGTGTACTTGTGGGTGGTAAGAAAGAAAGAGAAAAAGAAAGAAAGACAGGGGGGGGGGGGGGGGGGGAGAAGAAGCAAAACTTGTTGAAGTTCCCATTGTCTTTTCCGGCCGTCGGGGCACTGACGTCATAACTATCCACTGCGTCTTGGAGTTCGTCATTTACAATGCCTTTATTTGTGTACTTATGGGTGATATAGGAGGGAGGAAAGAAAGAAAGAAAGAATAAACGAAAGAAAGAAAGAAAAAATAAACGAAAGAAAGAAAGAAAGAATAAACGAAAGAAAAAAAAGACAGGAAAAAATTAAAAAGAAAAAAAAAGAAGCAAAACATTTTGTTAAGTAAGTTAGACGTCCCATAGCCTTTTCCGGTCATCGGAGCAGTGACGTCATAACTATCCACTGCGTCTTGGAGTTCGTCATAGGAAAACAGAATCCATCCTCGCCTTACGCCGTTATCAGCCTTCACTTGCCGAAGCCAGGTTACCACTTCCGACCCTGAGGAAAGACCAGGGAGAAGCGCCTGTCCCAAGGACACAACAACATCCTGCAAAAAACGGGGGCTCGAACCCCCGACCACAGGTGGATCAGGAGCCAGTTGCATTGCTCAGGACGGAAGAGCCTTGTATGGTCATAACCCGCTACTTACTGTGTGTAGTATGGAACTGACCAATGGCTGTAGTTCGGTCAACGTAGGCATTTAGTCACGTGTAACTGTCAAAAAGTTAGAACCAAGCAAAGCAACTGGTTCCAGAAGTGTCCAACGCCTAACCGATACTGCAACGGCGCCTAATTTTGTTGATTAAATGAAATTATTTAAAAAGTAAACAATTCTTAAAAGAATAGGGTAATACATATAAGTCTCGATAACTTGTTTAACTCACTCAGTACGGCCAGTCCTCTCTTCTCCTCTACACAGACCCCTCGGATGTCTAGTGGGTGTCTGAATGGCCCAACCTTTAGCTTCCGTCGTCAGAATTGTGGTATTCTTTGTCAACATTCACCTCTTCAGTGTAAGAGCCTTCCACTTGCAATATTTTGATGGTGATAATTGGGGTGAAACGCTGTTAACGTCGTCTCTTTCGCCGTTCGTATGGAGAGAGTTAACACCTTGAAACTTGAAACACAACTAACTTTACTCCATTCGATCTATTCCGCCGTTTCTCCTCCCTCGTACCCACCACTCCCAAAGTCCTCTACCCTTCTTTCCCTTTTGTCAGTCGTCAATCTCCTCTACCCCATTCTCTTTCTAAAACTATACCTGCTGCTTCACCAACGTTACCAGGTCCAGCTTCAAGGACAATGGAAATGGTTCGCAAGAAGATCCTCTTTCCGTGATAGAATTGAAAGAACTGTGCATCTACCACGAAAAGCTGTCTCTCTCTTTTTTCTCTTTTTTTTTTTTCTCTCAGGGTTTCATCATCGGATTCTACAGACCAAAAGATTCAGTTCTCCTTGACATTCATCTGTATAACTATATGTGAAGGTTTGCGCAGATTTTTTTTTTTTTTTTTTTTTCTTATTCTGAAAAATTGGGGACATTGACGTTGCAAACATATCCCCCCCCAACCCCTCAACAACAACAAAAAGAAGAAAAAAAAGAAGAGGGCTGTGATGGGGAAGGCGGAGAGGAAAATACCTGAAAATACTGGAGCATGTGTTAGCAGCTTGTAATGGAAGGAAAGATAACGATTTTGATGTTGTTTTTGTTTTGGCATTGTTTTCTTCTTCGTCTTCTTCTTTTCTTCCTCTGCTGCTCCTCCTCCATTTTCGTCTTTTCTGCTTCCCACTCTGTGTGTCTTTCTGACTCTGTCTCTGTCTGTCTGTTTATCTGTCTGGCTGGCTGGCTGGCTGTCTGTCTGTCTCTCGTGATCTATCGATCTATCTATCTATCTATCTCTCTCTCTCCCCGTGTACTTGTAGAGATACAACATGCAAGTACAAAACTACCGTCAGATATCATTCGATCGCTCTCTCCATCTTTCCCTTTGCATGCTTCCCTCATTTCCTCACACACACACACACACACACACACACACACACACACACACACACACACACACACACACACACACACCACACACACACACACACACACACACACACACACACACCAAATACCAGCACCACCATTACTCCATTGCGTTCTCAGTCGCTTTCAAGCCCCCCCCCCCCCCCCCCCCCCCCCCCCCCCCCTCCCCCCGTAGTCTCCCAGTCCATCTCAAACAAAATGCTGTCTAAAGGACCGTCTGGAGAAGGGAACACGAGTGATACGTGTGTCATGAAGCAGATGCGTGAATAACCAAGACGGTATGAAAGAAGATGCTTTTACCAACGCTTTTGGCAAAGGACAGGATTTTTTTTTTCTGACAGAACGATGTGCTGAGCAGAAGGAAAAGGAAAGGAGGGCTGAGAGAGAGAGAGACATCTTAACAAAGACAAGATTCTTTGCATTGTATTCTTTCTCGGGTGTGTGGGGATCCAGTGAAGTCTGAAGGAACAATGTCTGGAAATGTTTGAGAAAGAGAGAGAGAAAAAAAAAAACCCACCCAATTTGCTGTAGTTGGAAAAGTGTTGCAGTTCATGAAATCATAACTATAGTGTGTGCACAATAGAGAAGAAATGCACTGATCCAAGTTTTTGAACGAAAAATTGCTGCCAAGCTTTTCACTTATTTCAGTGATGAAGTCTTTTTTTTTAATGGGGGGGGTGGGGGGGGGGGGGGGGGAGCGAACCAGCGTGTTGGGGACCTTTGAGTTATTTAGAATTATTTTAGTAGTAATAATAGTGAATGAATTATAAAATAAATAATAAATAAATTAAGGAATAAATGAATAGATAAAGGAGTGAATAAATGCTAAGAATAAAATGATAATGATAATAACAATAATGATAATAATGAATGTTCATATGGTTGATCTCAAAAGAGAACAGTCGCTATCATTGATGAAAAGGCATGGAAAAAGAAAACCATGACAAATACATACATTGATAAAGAAAATAGATATCCAGGTAAGCAAGAATGCTTAGAAATAAGTCCTCTGTACACATGTACACCTGAACCACTTATCTGGCCTGAAGAGTTTCTGTAGGTTTGGTATGGTTTGCTTACGTTTGCTTCCATTCTGGTTTTCTGCAATTATTTCCGAAATAGGAAAGCGAACATACTCAATGAATATCAAAAACAACAACAACAGTAACATCACCACCAACAACAAAGTAACGTAATGATAATAACAGTGTACACAAAACAATACATGAAAATATCTTTCTTCGTCCCAGAGACATATAAAGACACTGCCGCACTCTTCAACAAGAACAGGGGGAAAAAAGCAAGTGTTGGACGAACGATGGATATATGCGTGTCCGCTAAATTTGGAACATGAAAGCGGAGCAGCCAACCATTAAGAGTGTCTGCTAAATTTGGAACATGAAAACAGAGCAGCCAATCATTAGCGTTTCCGGCGCTAAATTTGGTACGTGAAAAAAAAACAAAAAAAAACACCAACCAATCACTCATTCCCCTTTGGGAAATAAGGTTTCGCAAATAGCAGCCTGTAGCATGCTGAGTTGATGCGGCCAGCCAGAATCAGTCTCCAATTTTAATAATCAAAGTGAAACGATTTCCAATAGAAAATGTCTATCCAGAAACACGAATGTAATGTTAACCACACGCTAGTAAAATCAACACGAAATCCGCAGGAACGACGTTCAAGAGATAAAATACGCATGGGTGAAAATATCATAACATTTTTTTTGAAAGAAAATTGACTTTATCAACTCTATAACATCCAATTTTCCGTTTTCACTAGGTTTATATTTTACCTAAACGAAGGAGACAGAGAGACAGACAGACAGAGGCGCGTGACACAGTTCCTCCATAAATGTTCAGTTCTTCGCAGTGGAGAAATATGCAGGAAGTCAGTCAGTCTACTATGTTCAGTTGGCAGGAAAGTTTTTTTTCTTGCTCTTTAACCTGCATGAGTATTATAGTACAATATCAGAATGGCGCCGGCAGCATGCTTTTTACCATCACAGTTATGGCGAAACATAGCCCTGGGGGGATAGTCATCTGATACAAGGTATTTCCAGTGTCAGATAGAAACGTTTTGACGATGTGACGTAAAGTCGCCCCTGGCGATATTCATCATCAAGACATGTACAGTTTCAACTCACATTCCCTCCCCCTACAGAATTTTGCCAGGAACAACCCTTTTGTTGCCGTGGGTTCTTTTACGTGCGCTAAGTGCATGCTGCACACGGGACCTCGGTTCATCGTCTCATCCGAATGACTAGCGTCCAGACCACCACTCAAGGTCTAGTGGAGGGGGAGAAAATATCGGCGGCTGAGCCGTGATTCGAACCAGCGCGCTCAGATTCTCTCGCTTCCTAGGCGGACGCGTTACCTCTATGGCGAAACATAGCCCTGGGGGGATAATCATCTGATACAAGGTATTTCCAGTGTCAGATAGAAACGTTTTGACGATGTGACGTAAAGTCGCCCCTGGCGATAATCATCATCAAGGCATGTACAGTTTCTCCTCACGTTTTTCTTCCCCGCACGTTTTTATTTTCCTAGCCTGTTGAAAAAAAAAATATTGGGTTCCTTACAGAATCATGCAAAATGTGTTCTTGGTTGGAGAGTAAACCAAACGAAATGCATTGTACAAACTGAATTTGAAAAAGAAAAGCATATTTTCTTCCCAGGAACATCGAAATAACAGCATAATTACACACTCATAGTTATTAAAATAAACATTAAAATCGACAAAAACTAACATAGAAAGAATACGTAATACAGAGAGAGACTGGTAAACAGACAGACAGACAGACAGACATAAGACTAACAGACAGACAGGCAGGCAGGCAGACAGGCGGGCAGAAAGACAATTACACACACACACACATAGAGAGAGAGAGAGAGAGAGAGAGAGAGAGAGAGAGAGAGAGAAGCAACTCACCTTGAAGGACTTGAATGACCATTGTGACGTTCAGGGTGGCAAGAACAAGAAGACGATGTAAGAGTTCCATGATGGAAGCTGTAGCTGTTGACAGTTTTTTCTTTTCGCGTTGTCCTGGGTGAATTTGAAATTCCCGGTTTTTCTGTTTGTTTGTTTGTTTGTTTATCCTCCTGACAGTATCACTGATTCACTGATTTCCGCATCACTTTCATGACCCTGAACGTGTGTAAGACCACAATACCTGTTGTTCCATTTGAAAGAGGAAGTTATTGATATCCGTCCGCAGACACACACAAGATCCAGTGGTTGGTCTGTTTGATGTTTGAATAATATCGATGTACTCTTTCAGTCTCAAGATTTCTTTCTTTTTTTTAAATCATAAAAGTTGAATACTATTGTATGTCCTGTTTCAATTTCCTTAGTATATTACCTGCCTCTTATTTTACAGAACCAGTAATTTGTTCAAATACACGTAGAAGTTACCAATTCGCTTCGTTTTCATTTTACAGTTGGAGCTTTATTTCCACTTTTTTTTCTTCTTTTTTTTCAGCAATTGTTCACCCCATGAAACAGGATCTTGGTGTCACATGACGCAGTCTTAGAATAAACGTTTAACTCTTTCCATACGAACGGCGAAAGAGACGACGTTTACAGCGTTTCACCCCAATTACTATCATCAAAATATTGCAAGCGGAAGGCTCTTATACTGAAGACGTGAATGTTGACAAAGAATACCACAATTCTGACGACGGAAGCTAAAGGTTGGGTCATTCAGACACCCACTGGACATCCGAGAGGTCTGTGTAGAGGAGAAGAGAGGACTGGCCGTACTGAGTGAGTTAAAAACAAACAAAACCAGGGCACTTCTAAAAAAAAAAATTTAAAAAAAACAACAACAATGATAAACTCATTTCTCTAGTACCATTCTCACTTCTTCAGTTGGACAATGTTATCACTAATGTAGTTAAGTTATTTGATTTGTGAAGTTTTCTTGGTGCCGCGACCTCAATCGCAGTTCTATTTTCTCTCTTGTTTCTACGTGTAACGGATGTACAAAGCAGAGTTTTCCCGAAAATTAAAAAAAACAAAACAACAACAACAGTAAGACAATATCTAGATCCGCTGACTCTTTTCTGTTGTTGTTATAATTCGGGATCCTTTTGCCTTTCTAAAACCTTTTACATCTTTCAGGTGTGTCTATGAGGCGCGTTCCTAGAAATTGATCATTCGTTCTCTTGTTCTTATTTCAGTTCACGAAATCACCTCGCGCACGAGACATTCAAATGTGAAAGGTTAGTAGGTGCGTGTGTAGTTTGTTTTCAGATTTATCATACCAGACAAC
>NC_134882.1:9961051-9966051 GCF_041734735.1 Babylonia areolata
CCCCACCGGAGAGGTGTCGAATCTGGGTAGCACATAATAATTAATCAAACCCTGGGTCGCTTTGTAGACTTTCAAGAGGGAGCTGAACAAGATCACAGTTTAGTCCCCCCCCCCCCCCCCCCCCCTTTTTTTTTTTTTTTTTTTTTTTTTCCTGGAGGGACGCTGCGAGTGACGGTGGGAGAGAGTATGTATACATGCTCTTTCTCATTGTCACCCCCTCCGGAGGAAAAGATAGGTCTACTTAGGTTTTAGCTAGGTATTTACGCCTCTGCGCACACAGGTCATTAATAGTCAGTAATGACGGCTGACCTTCCAATTTGAAGATTGAAGATTGAAGACTAGCCTGGAATGACGTACAGGGTGTAAACAAACTTCAATGGGTTTAAATTGAACTATAACCACCATCCGTAGTTGGATTGTTCTCAACCTCCTGACCCCCTCCCTCCCCCAGACCCCGGCACCCCCACGCCCCGTCCCAGCCTTTCCCACGAATGTGATGTATGTTTACACGTTTTGTTTCCGTTAAATCATAATGGAGAGGAGTTTGTGGAAATCAGTCGGTAAAGGTTTGCCCAGAACGACTCTCCTCCCCCCCAACCCCAACCCCCAATTCCCCCCCCCCCCCCCCCCCCCCCGGTCCCCTTTTTTTTTTTTTTTTTTTTTTTTACAATAACTTAAGCAATCCTGAAAAAAAGAGTTACAGGGAAAGGTGATGGAGGCGGTTGATCTTGACTAGCCACAAATAACTTCTATGGTCATTCAATCAAACTGGCCTACATTGACCCTGGGGTAAAACCCAGCCGGGGGTGTGTGGGGGTAGGGGGGGGGGGGGAGGGGGGGAGTTTGAGGCTGTTACACCGTTTGTGGTGTACGTGTGGCTCTGAAGGTGCCAGAACAGAAACTGATCAGACAATGACGCGCGACGCCGTCTGTTTTGATGGACGTCCGAGACTCTCATGGTAGTGACTTTGGGACAGCACCGAATCCAAATGCCCTCGTAATACACATGTGGAGTGCCACGGAGACATGGGCTAGGGATTATAGGTGTTGGATCTCGAAACAGAAAGACGGACGGGCGCAATAGCCGAGTGGCTTAAAGCGTTGGACTTTCAATCTGAGGGTCCCGGGTTCGAATTACGGTGACGGCGCCCGGTAGGTAAAGGGTGGAGATTTTTACGATCTCCCAGGTCAACATATGTGCAGACCTGCTAGTGCCTGAACCCCCTTCGTGTGTTTATGCAAGCAGAAGATCAAATACGCACGTTAAAGATCCTGTAATCCATGTCAGCGTTCGGTGGGTTATGGAAACAAGAACATACTCAGCATGCACATCCCCGAAAGCGGAGTATGGCTGCCATTATGGCGGGGTAAAAACGGTCATATACATAAAAACCCACTCGTGTGCATACGAGTGAACGTGGGAGATGCAGCCCACGAACGCAGAAGAAGAAGAGAAGAAACAGAAAGAGGGAGTGGTGGTGGTGGGACGGATAATCTTCTTCTGCCGTCCCATGGCGTGACAAGACGGACGTGAGTGACCTCCAGTCGCTGCAGGGTGGACTACGTTGCCTCACTCTGGAGTGACATAACATAATGGGTGGCGCTGTCAATGTAGCGACACACTCTCCCAGGGGAGGAGCAGCCGTAATTTCACACAGAGAAGTCTGTTGTGACTATAAGAGTCCTACAAAGACAAAACAGAACAGAACAAATAATCATCGTGGCTGTCTTATATTATTGTCATCGGCGATGGTGCCCGGTGTTGTGGTTTGTTGGAGTGCACCATGCAGTCCAGGCCCTCCGTCTTCAGCACACGGGGGTTGGGGGTGTGGGGGAGGGGTGTCCAGGTCACCTCGCCCTTAGCCCATGGCCCAAAGACCTGCCCTGTGAGCACAGGGGAGTGGTGGCGGAGAGGTGGGGGTGGGGGTTTGGAGGGAGGCGGGCGGATTGTTTCACTGAGATTCCCATCCCGGGACTAGAGGTTATTGTGTGCTTCTTGATCGTATGATGACCCCGTCGAAGAAGGACACTTGGATTATTTCAGTGAGTGCCACAGTGCCACCTGCTGTCCTGCCCCATCCTGATAATTATAGGAACAACACCAGTTGGTCCGTGGCGACGAATATCGTTGGTAACCCTCATTTATAGTCATTTGTACACATTCTGTTCTCTCTCTCTCTCTTCCTTCCTCAGTCCCCTCCCCCACCCACCCTCCACCTAAACCGCCCCCATTTCAGTTGAATAGTTCTTCCCCTGCCATTGATTTTCAGAAAGGATCGTTTCCAAGTAGTAGTAGTAATGATGATGATGATGATGATATCATCTAGATGATCAGACTATCAATAAATAAAACGAACGTGACCATCGTGTCTCAGGGCCATCCCCTTTATCCGCCAGCTGAGGACACCTCCGTGTTGGGGATGGTCGCCCCGCTACTTATATCACAGATTGACATAAGTTTACATTTGGGCCAACAGCAAAGTGAGAGCTGTATTATCAATGGTTTCTCCAGTCAATGGGAAACCATTTACAGCTTAGTCTTTTGTGAAGGACTATGACTCTCAAACTAGGAGGCAAAATTGCACTGGCTCTTAGTGCTGCAGCCTTGTGGGCTAGTTGGCCTTTGGGAACCATCCCAACGCCGACTGTCCTAAAACCCTCTTGGCCGAGAGAGTGGGGGTGTAACTTGAGCAAGACACTCTCCACTATAACCAAATTCTAGTCCAAATAGACGGAACAGCAGTTGCCTCCTCTGCTGTTCTGATGGTCATAGTCGGACACGACTGACTGTCATATATACTCAGTTGGTAGTAGCCTGTCCCCGGTAGGAACGATAATACAAAGTATTGAAGAGGATATTGATTTGCAGTCGTCCGGTTTTATTCTGTTTTTGTTTTAGTTTATTTTGTTGTTTTTTTCTTCTAGCCTCGACAGTTGGTTGCCCCACGCGTTTACATCCATCACAAACTGCTCTCCATTGTATTGAAATCCAGGAAAAAACACTGATATATATATATATATATATATATATATATATATATATATATGTGTGTGTGTGTGTATCTGTGTGTGTGTGTGTGTGTGTGTGTGTGTGTAGAGAGAGATTAAGAGAGAGAGAGTGTGTATGTGTGTGTGTGTGTGGGGGGGGGGGGGGGTAGGGGGGTCTGCATTTTGTTCTCAGTTCACACCGAACACTTTACCGACTTTGACGGAACTCCATAGGTGATACTGTCACCACGCAGCTTCCAGAAACCTGCAAGTTGTGTCCAGTGCTTCTTTCCAAAGGTGAAGGTCTTACATTGCCGACAGCTACTCCTAGCAAAGCTGTGGATTACTTTCGGCTGGGGTCAGTAGTGCGAAGAACTGGATCATATAGCATCTCCGTTGAGATCAATAGCGGTGCAGCTTTTAGAGAGACAGACAGACAGACAGAATACTCCCAACTCAGAAAGTTTAATGTACATCGGCCTTTGAAGACAATACATTGGGAAAGGGTGGGGATGAATATAACATTGTGTTATCAACAACAACAACAAAAATAGAGAAGAAGAAGAATTTCAAAAGCTCAAGAAGTATGTCTTGGTATTGTAACATGAGAAGTCCGATTAACTAGATTTAACGTGTTTTGACTCCACACACATAATGTGTATCCATTATGTAAATGGATTTTTTTTTAAATGTTAAAATAACAATAATAATGATAATAATAAAATGCGTATTCTAACCATGCTCTCTCAAGCTGGCTTCTTGCGGAATTTGATACAGAAAAATAGATGCAGTTGCCACTTAGTTAATCAACTGAAAAAAAAAAAACAAAAAAAAACCGAGAGATTGACTGTCTGACTGAATGAATAAATGAGTGAATGGATGGATAATATATTATCTAGCGAACAATGATTATAAATCACCTTCACCTATGAAGACCACGCACCACTAGGAAAAACAAATAAACCTGAAACGCAAGAATAAATACAAAAAAAGAGGGGGTGTGGGGGGGGGGGGGGGGGCGCTGTAGTGTAGCGACGCGCTCTCCCTGGGAAGAGCAACCCGAATTTCACACAGAGAAAATCTGTTGTGATAAAAAGAAATACAAATACAAATGCACTCTCCGCCATTCTCTGGGATTCCGCCAGATGCATTCCTGTTCGTTTGTAGATATTGTCTTCCCACCTATTTCTCTGTCTCCATAGTCCGCGGATTCTTCTGACTGTCTCCTTGCAAAAATGTTTTATTAATGTTCTTTGCAAAACCTGTTGAGCGAGAAACATGTCCAAACCACTTGATCAAAAACAGATTCGGTGTGAGGTATTAGTTAAACATTGTGCGAGTGCCCGTGCATGTGTGTGTGTGTGTGTGTGTGTGTGTGTGTGTGTGTGTGTGTGTGTGTTGTGAGTGTGCGTGTGCGTGCGCGTGTACGTGTACGTGTGCTACTCGCAACGTAGTAGGATGCTTGTTCGAAAGCTAACTAATCGATGGAAGAGTTCAGTCATTGAAGCCAATCTCCCTCCAATGCTCCCTTTGCTAGTGTACCGTTTTTCACGCTCAGCGAATCGTAGCAATGCCAGCCTTTCAGCAGACAACACTAATGAATGAACAGGATGTTTGACACAAGTTTATCCCCCGCCCCTTATGCAAGTGTTTCAAGAACAAAACAAAAGGGAAGCGGTCCGGGGTGAAGAGGAGGGAGGTGTGTGTGTGTGTGTGGGGGGGGGGGGTGAAGGGGTGGGCGGGGGGGGGGGGCTGGGGGAGGGGGTGGGCACGTTTGTTTTTGTTGCATTCTTCACCGGGAACCAGGAGGAATCAATGGTGGGGGTGGGACGGGGGTGGGTGTGGGGGGAATGCTTAGGAGTATCCTGAATTGATTTTCCAACGATGCAGGAAGGTTGAGGTTCGGTGCTTCCATTGCAGTTCTGCTCTGCTACGGTTCTGTGGCGACCCCAGCACCCCCACCTCCACCCCCACAGCCCTCACCACCCGTTTGATGCATTGCTATCGCCGCC
>NC_134882.1:9978551-9981051 GCF_041734735.1 Babylonia areolata
CCCCTTCGTGTGTATACGCACATAGAAGATCAAATACGCACGTTAAAGATCGTGTAATCCACGTCAGCGTTCGGTGGGTTATGGAAACAAGAACATACTTAGCATGCACACCTCCGAAAACGGAGTATGGCTGCCTACATGGCGGGATAAAAACGGTCATACATGTAAAAGTCCACTCGAGTAATATACGAGTGAACGTGGAGGTTGCAGCCCACGAACGAAGAAGAAGACTGGGGTTGTAAACGTATATCGGACCGGATCACAGGCAGGTGTAACTGAAGTGGGTAAACCCGGTGCCTACATAATCATATACATACAGAGACACACGCGATTTAAGCTGACATTTGATGTTTAGTCATCTAAATACATGTCAATTTCAAACGTTCTTGTTGATGTATATATCCAGCTTTTAAAAAGATTTATTTTATTTCTTTTTTTTAATGGAGACTCTCTCTCTCTCTCTCTCTCTCTCTCTCTCTCTCTCTCTCTCTCTTTCTCTCCCTCTCTCTCTCTCTCTCTCTCTCTCTCTCTCTCTCTCTCTCTCTCTCTCTCTCTCTCTCTCTCTCTTTGTATTTCTTTCTCTTTATTTTGTCTCTGACTCTGTCTGTCTGTCTCTCTGTTCCTCTCTCTCTCTGTTTTATCCCTGTCTCGCACAAACGGAACACACACACACACACACGCGCGCGCGCGCGCGCACACACACACACATACACACACCAGTGGCTTCATTTATGGATGGGTTGAGATTTGTGTGGATATTCTTTATAAATTTCTTGTTCTATCGATGTTTTCAAAGGAAAAGCTTTCCACGCATTTCAATGTAGAAAGAACATCTCCAAAAGAAAAAAAAGAAAAAAAAAGAATTAAAAAAAAAAGTTCAATCCCATTTCCTATACACATCACCAATCAGTACGAAATGAAATGTCGTAAGTGAAAGATACCGTGTCGCTGTCGTCTTCAACATGATCAGCGACGTTGTGTAATACGAAAGTAATAAGCAAATAAATATAAAAGAAATAAAATAAAATAAAATAAACAATAAAACTGTTCCTTTCGTGTTGTATGATGTTCCATGGTCAAGATGTCGTACAAGTTGCCTTTAGTTCTTAAAGAAAAACCAAATGCGACGACGGTGAATTCCCCCCCCCCTCCCCCCCAACCACACCCCCCTTCCACCTGAATGAGAAAACGATCTCCTTCATTCTAAAAGCCGAATGGATTTCGGATTAAATTTCTCATTAATGTTTGAAGCGGAAAGAGAAGAGTGTCTCGGGAATGTTTCTGAATAAGCTAACCCCCCCCCCACCCCCCACCCCCCACCCCCTTTTTTTAATCAGCCACATGCTGTGTACGTCTTAGATCGATATCTGAACAAAACTTGAAGATGTGGGGGGAAAAGAAAAAAAAGAGTAGCAGCTTCCATCACGACCCTGGGGAGGCTGATAGACGAACTGATTCTGGCATTCGGAGTGTGCATACAGTCTGGTTCGTCTGGATTGTGTGTTATACCATGGCCCGTACTTTTTTTTTAACATATAAAAACATCACTTTTAATCTCTTTTTTTGTACGAGCCCTGAAGTGCTTTGCTGATGACACTCAACTTTATCAGTCGGTTTCCATTGCTGAATTTGATGCACTGGTGACTCAAACACGGGAGTGCATTGTTAGCCTAAGGACTGGATGTCTCTCAATAAGCTGCAACTAAATGATGATAAGACTGAATTTATGATAGCCTGTCCTATGAAGTTTTGTCAGCATCCTTCCTTTCCTGACTCTGTTCTGATCAAGAGGACACCTGTTTCACTTTCTCCTCCTGTTCGCAGTCTTGGTGTAATCCTAGACCAGTCGTTTTCCTTCCAACAGCACATTTCGAATATCTGTAAAGTTGCCTATTTGGAACTGCGTAGAATCAGTTCTGTCCGCTACTATCTCTCAACCGATGCAACCAAGACACTTGTATGCGTTCCGGTTCTCTCAAGATTGGATTACTGCAACTCTCTTTTGGTCGGCCTTCCCAAATATCTGTTAGACAAACTCCAGCGAATTCAGAATAACGCTGCCAGACTCATTGGCAGAGCTTCTAAATTTGACCATGTTTCTCCCCTCTTTCGGTCTCTTCACTGTTTGTCTTTTTTGATCGAATAGATTGTAAACTGTCCAATCTGACCTTTTCTGCAGTCAACGGATCTGGCACCAAGTATCTTTCTGAACACCTCCATATCTATACTCCGTCTCGCCAGCTCTGTTCTTCCTCTGATAGTCGATTTCTCAGGATACCTCACGTCAGAAGTAGGACCTATGGACACAGGTCGTTTTCTTTTCAATCGCCAAAGACGTGGAACAAGCTCCCTGATAACCTCCGTCATTGCATCTTTTAAATCGCGTCTCAAAACTCGCATTTTCACTCAGCATTAAGTTCAGTTGTGGCAGGTCCACTTCCTTTGCGTTAGCTGTGCCTGACTATGTGTGTATACATATGTATGTGCACATAACTACATG
>NC_134882.1:9986051-9993551 GCF_041734735.1 Babylonia areolata
TCCAAGCTTTTTATGTATTGAGTATAATTTCAAAATGTAATGTTTAAGATGAGAAAGATCAGTTTAAAGCAAGTTAACTCCCCTAGCATTAATTACAGAGTAATTTCCCTTTTATACTATCTGCACCAAAACGTTTGCAAAATAAATAAAACTTCCATGCTTAGCAAAAGAAGTTCCTGTTTGAACAAAAAATGATAATAATGACTGCTCTTGTTGTTGGGTCAGAATATCAGATCAAAGTGCCAAGTTTAGAGAATACAAAAAATATAAATATAACAGTAAATGCAGTTTGCATATAATTAGGCTTCATTTTGTGTGTGTGTGTGTGTGTGTGTGTGTGTGTGTGTGTGTGTGTGTGTGTGTGTGTGTGTGTGCCCATCCCAGAGGTGCAATATTGTTTTAAACAAGATGACTGGAAAGAACTGAATTTTCCCTATTTTTATGCCAAATTTGGTGTCAACTGACAAAGTATTTGCAGAGAAAATGTCAATGTTAAAGTTTACCACGGACACACACACACACACACACACACACACACACACAGAGAGAGAGAGAGAGAGAGAGAGAGAGAGAGACAACCGAACACCGGGTTAAAACATAGACTCACTTTGTTTACACAAGTGAGTCAAAAAGGGCAACAAAAGAGTTGTCATCTGGTAAACTTCTGTAGAAAAAAAATCAACCATATTTGTACCTCCGATGGTTTCTGCCCCCGGGGTCTAATCTGGCTACACCAGGTTAACCCCGAGGTCTTTGCAGACCAGCATGGAATGACCCACTGGGGGTACACCCAGCCATTCAGAACTGAACCCCACCCCTCACTTGGATTTTGACCCTTCTCCCCTCTCCCCCCCCCCCCCCACCCCTTAGCCCCCCTCCCCCTCTCCCCCTTCCCTCCCCCCAATTTTTGTAATTGAAGATATGGGTGTCATTTTAGGTTCACTTGAAATAACACCTAGGGGTATATCTGACCCAGGTGAGGAGAGGAAGGTGGCAGAATGGTTGAGACATTTATCTGCCAATACAGTGACCGTGAGGGACTGGGTTCGAATCCCAGTCTCGCCCTTTCTCTCACATTTGGCTGGAAAATCAAACTGAGCGTTTAAATAATAATAATAATAATAATAATAATGATAATAATGATAATAATAATAGTATTTAGATAGTGCTGAATCTTGTGCAGAGACAAATCTAAGCGCTTTCACACCAGTCATTCACACACATGCATAACTCTAATACTGAAAACAAGGAAGAGGTAGGGAAGGGTGGCTATATCTTGTGAAGAGGTGGGTTTTAAGGCCAGACTCGAAAGAGCTGAGTGCGGTGACCTGACGAAGCGAAAGAGGAAGTTCATTCCAAATACAAGGTCCAGAGACAGAGAAACAACGGCGTCCAACAGTCTCGTCATTCGAATGAGAGGATAAACTGAGGGCTCATAGCAAGGGTTGTCCTCTAGCAAACTTAGTTGGATTTCACCCCTCCTGCCCCCTCAAAAAAAAAAAAAAAAAAAAAAAAAAAAAAACAGCCCGCTGTAACGGATATGTGTGCCATTCCAGGCTCGCATAAAATGACACGTGCAGAATAACTGACCAAGTTAACTATCTCCATACGAACGGCGAAAGAGACGACGTTAACAGCGTTTCACCCCAATTACCATCATCAAAATATTGCAAGAGGAAGGTTCTTATACTGAAGACTTGAATGTTGACAAAGAATACCACAATTCTTACGACGGAAGCTAAAGGTTGGGTCATTCAGACACCCACTGGACATCCGAGGGGTCTGTGTAGAGGAGAAGAGAGGACTGGCCGTACTGAGTGAGTTAAAACCACTACGTGGGAGGAAGGTGGCAGAATGGTTAAGATCTTATCTGCTAATACAGTAACCGTGGTGGTATGTGCTCGAATCTCGGTCTCCCAAGTTTGACTGGAAATTCAAACTGAACGTTTCGTCATTCGAATGAGACAAGAAACCAAGGTCTCGTGTTCATCACACACTTGGCACACTGAAAAAATAAAAAAAATAAAAAAGAAAAGAAAAGAAAAATCACTGCAACAAAGGGGTTGGCCTCTGACAAAATTATGTAGCAAGAAACCCACTCTGGTAGGTACACAAAAATATATATGCATGCACTCAAGGCCTGACGTAGCACATTAGGTTATGCTGCTGGTCAAGCATCTGCCTAGCTGGTGTGGTGTATTTGTATTTGTATTTCTTTTTATCACAACAGATTTCTCTGTGTGAAATTCGGGCTGCTCTCCCCAGGGAGAGCGCGTCGCCATACTACAGCGCCACCCATTTTTTTTTTGTATTTTTTCCTGTGTGCAGTTTTATTTGTTTTTCCTATTGAAGTGGATTTTCTACAGAATTTTGCCAGGAACAACCCTTTTGTTGCCGTGGGTTCTTTTACGTGCGCTAAGTGCATGCTGCACACGGGACCTCGGTTTATCGTCTCATCCGAATGACTAGCGTCCAGACCACCACTCAAGGTCTAGTGGAGGGGAAGAAAATTTCGGGAGCTGTGCCGTGATTCGAACCAGCGCGCACAGATTCTCTCGCTTCCTAGGCGGACGCGTTACCTCTAGGCCACCACTCCACTCACCTGGGGGGGTGTAGTGTATATGGATTTGTCCGAACGCAGTGAGGTCCCCCGTCACCTCCTTGAGACCCTTTAAACTGAGACTGCTATGTAGCACAGTTTCTTTCAAAGGACACTAAATTCCCGCTTTCAACTGGAACCTGAAAATGAGACTGTTATTGAACACAGTTTCTTCCAAGGACACTAACTTTCCGTTTTCCCCCGAGAACCAATGCAGGCTATCAAAGTAGAGGTGGCCCATGTTTGCTTCTGTTAATTTCAAGTCGTAATGGAGAGGAGGTGGGTGGGGTGGGGTGGGGTGCGGGGGCAGAGGAGGGGGGGGGGGCGTAGTTTCAGGCTGCTGCACCGGAAACAAGTAATGGCCATCATGCTAAGGACTGAGCTGAACTGGTGAGAGGAGCTTTCAACTCCCAAGTAGTGCATGTGTAAGGGGATGTTTCGGCTGGGTCAAGAGGTTCTCTTTTCCCTTTCATCTCTGTGTGTGTTTGCGTGTGGGGTGGGGTGGGGGGATATGTGTGTGTGTGTGTGTGTGTGTGTGTGTGTGTGTGTGTGTGTGTGTGTGTGTGTGTGTGTATGAGTGTGTGTGTGTGGGAGGGTGAGTGTTTGTGAGTGCGTGCGTGTGCGTGCAGGTGCGCGCGCGCGCGTGTGTGTGTGTTACTGTGTGTGTGTGTGTGTGTGTGTGTGTGTGTGTGTGTGTGTATGTGTGTGTGTTAGTGTGTGTGTGTGTGTGCGTGTGTTGGGGGGGGGGAGTGTTTGTGAGTGTGTGCGAGTGCGTACAGGTGCGCGCGCGCGTGTATATATATATATATATATATATATATATATATATATGTGTGTGTGTGTGTGTGTGTGTGTGTGTGTGTGTGTGTGTGTGTGTGTGTGTGTGCCGAATAGGTAACGAACTTCTGGATGCAGTGTTTTATCGGAACAATGGCACAGTGAATGGCTCGCTCAGCCCAGTTATCGCTCCATCGTGCTGTCCATTGGTTCACCACCCTCCTTATCACTCCCACCCCCCCCCCCCCCCACCTAACCCACCCCCTACCCAGCTCCACTTCAGCTCGCCCTGTGCCTTCCCAGTCTCCTACTATATGAGTTGCCATCACGAAATATGCCACTACAGTTTTCTTTTCGTTTTTCTTTCGTTTTTTTTTTCTTTTCCTAGAACCCACCTCAAAACAATAGGTGTTTCAAGGGTTATCAGATCATGGGTTAATAAATGAAATAAAATATTTCAAATGTAGAGCAGCTAAAAAAATTTTTTTTTTTAAAGCACACACATAGAGTTCTATGTACAACACCCATCCACACACACACACACACACACACACACACACACACACACACACACACACACACACACACACACACACACACACACACACACACACACACACACACACAGACAAAAATAATCGTTTCACTGGACCCGAAACCTGGTTTGGTCGTTGGGACACTGCACTGCTGAACAGCATCACCAACATTCTCCAATTCTGGCGGCCACAGTGCCATAGGGATAGGGCGTGAGTTTCGGCAAAGCTCCTCCTCTCTGTCCACCCAGTCATGTTGTCTTCGAACTTCTTTCGCTGTCTACCTCGTCTCCTTTTCCCCCTTGCACTGTTCCTTGAAGAAGGTGGTTTTGGAGAGCCCGCCAGATCTTGTCATGTGGCCATACCATCTCATTTTCATTTTTGACTCACTTGTGTAAACAAAGTGAGTATGTTTTAACCCGGTGTTCGGTTGTCTGTGTGTGTCTGTGTGTCCGTGGTAAACTTTAACATTGACATTTTCTCTGCAAATACTTTGTCAGTTGACACCAAATTAGGCATAAAGATAGGAAAAATTCAGTTCTTTCCAGTCATCGTGTTTAAAACAATATTGCACCTCTGGGATGGGCACAAAAAAATAAAATATGAAGCCTAATTATATGCAAACTGCATTTACTGTTATATTTATAATTTTTTGTATTCTCTAAACTTGGCACTTTGATCTGATATTCTGACCCAACAACAAGAGCAGTCATTATTATCATTTTTTGTTCAAACAGGAACTTCTTTTGCTAAGCACGGAAGTTTTATTTATTTTGCAAACGTTTTGGTGCAGACAATAAAAAAGGAAAATTACTCTATAATTAATGCTAAGGGACTTAATTCGCTTTAAACTGATCTTTCTCATCTTAAACATTACATTTTGAAATTATACACAATACATAATAAAAAGCTTGGATTTTTTTTCAGTGTATCACAAGTGAGTCTTGAAGGCCTTGCCTCTCTTGTTATTTTCTTGCTACTGTTTTTCCACTGTGGTCAGGAGGTCTTTTTCTCACTTCTTCGTTTGTTATGAGACGCCAAGGAGTCTCCTGAAGCAGGTCATTTCCACTGCCAACGAACACGTCCTAGTTAATCATCTAAGAGTGCAGAGACACGCAGAGTGTGCGGATGTAACGCGTCCGGTCCGCCTCTGGGAGCGAGGGAATCTGAGGGTAAACTACACACACACACACACACACACACACACACACACACACACACATATATATATATATATATATATATATATATATATATATATCCGCTTTGATAGCAGGTGGCCCTGCAATACTATAGCGACACGTCTTTTTCCCACATTGAGAGCAGCCCGGATTCCATACACAGAAAGAATGGAGCGAGGCAAGAAGAGAGACACAGACAGACAATGACAATGATAATGACAATGACAAAATGTTCTAATGAAAGTAGAATTGAAAAGCTGTAAGCTTTTTTTTACACCATGCCCTCACATACGCATTTACATAGGGACGCACGATATAATAACTGAAAAAACACGACACAAAAAAATCAAAGAAATTACAACAAATAGATTGATGGACAGACAGACAAATGGGCAGACTAACAGACAAGAAGAGAGAGAAACAGGCAGACATACAGCCTAACAGAGAAATAGAGAAAGATTTAAGAAACACAAACTCCACCAGAGACACATTCGTGCAGCAGTTCTTACCCTTACGCCCCACGTACATATACACAGTGAGACACATTAGGAGAAAAAAAACAGAAAAAGGAGAGACAGACAGACAGACAGACAGAGACAGAGAAAGAGGAGGAGGGAGGGACAAGGAGATATACAGAAAGATACAAAGAAAGAGTGAGAGAGGGCGGGGGAAAGGATGTGGGGGGTTGGGGAGGGGGCGGAGGGGGTGGGGGGGGGGCAGTCAGACAGACAGAGAGAAAGGATGAAGTCCACATGGCCAATCCATCATGCCTACAGAAACGCTCCATGCTTATTACACATTTCAGCCGCAAGTGATCTGATCGATAAATCATGTCCATGTTGGGAGGGTTAGGAATGCATGTGCGAGAAAATCAGAGAGTCGGGCAGACAAACAGACAGACAGACAGACATTTTCAGTTTCTCAAGAATGCGTCACTACGTTCGGAAATATCCATATAAACTACGTCATATCTGCTTGGCCGTTGAATGTCCAGCATCATAACCCAACGCGCTCAGTTAGGCCTTGAGTGTATGCCTATAATATATTTGTGTATCCTATCAGAGTGGATCTCTTCTTCAGAATTTTGCTAGATGATAACCATTTAGAGTGATGGCCTAGAGGTAACGCGTCCGCCTAGGAAGCGAGAGAATCTGAGAGCGCTGGTTCGAATCACGGCTCAGTCGCCGTTATTTTCTCCCCTTCCACTAGACCTTGAGTGGTGGTCTGGACGCTAGTCATTCGGATGAGAGGACAAATCGAGGTCCCGTGTGCAGCATGCACTTAGCGCACGTGTATAAAAATCCACTTCGATAGGAAAAACAAATAAAACTGCACGCAGGAAAAAAATACAAAAAATGGGTGGCGCTGTAGTGTAGCGACGCGCTCTCCCTAGGGAAAGCAGCCCGAATTTCACACAGAGAAATCTGTTGTGATAAAAAGAAATACAAATACAAATACAAAATACAAATTATGTCAGTGCGCCAAGTACGTGCTGCACACGAGACCGTCTCATCCGAATGACTAGGCACTGATTTTTTTTTTTTTTTTTTTTTTTTTTTTTCAGTCCAACTTGGGAGAAAGGGCAAGAGCGGGAATCGATCTCAGACCCTCACGAACCCTGTACTGGCAGATGAGCGTCTTAACCACTCTGCCACCTTCATCCAGACAGAGACAGAGAGACAGAGAGACAGAGCAACACAGAGAGAGGGAGGGAGACACAGAGAGAGAGAGACAGAGAGTCAGAGAAAGAGACATAGAGAGAGACACAGGGACAGAGACAGAGTGGGACATGCAGTCAGGGAAAGAGGGGAAAGTCAGTCGAACAGAATGATGCCAGCACGGCTCTGGCTGCTGGTAGTATTAAGCCAGTCATCAATCAGCGAGTTATCCCAGCGATGACAAGCATATTATAACCGCGTATCATTTTTTTTCTTCTTCTTTTTTTTTTCAGTGAAATTTCGCATTGAAACAGTTTATCATGATCACCAGTTACAAAAATATAGTCTTTCCCTTTCCTAGGGCTGTGGGTGTATGTGTGAATGTGTGTCTTCATGTTTTACATTTATTTGCATTTTTTATCATCATTGCTGTCTTATTTATTTATTTATTTATATATTATTATTATTATCATTATTATTACTACCGCTACTACTACTACTACCTTTTTTTTAATATTATAATTATCATTTATTTATTTACTTATTAATGTACGCTTATCTATTATTTATTCACCTTTTTTTTTGTTTTTCTTTTCTTTTTTCTTTTTTTTTCTTCTCAAGGCCTGACTAAGCGCGTTGGGTTACGCTGCTGGTCAGGCATCTGCTTGGCAGATGTGGTGTAGCGTATATGGATTTGTCCGAACGCAGTGACGCCTCCTTGAGCTACTGAAACTGAAACTGAAACTTTCCTG
>NC_134882.1:10003551-10016051 GCF_041734735.1 Babylonia areolata
CACATTTACAAAAAAAAAAAAAAAAAAAACCCACTAAGACACACCCACGAAACACAGTTCATGACACAGTATCCCAACCATTTATGGCAAATAAGACTAGGCCATGCTGAGGACGCCAGCCATTCCGCTTAATTTACCATCCCCAAATTTTTATTTAAAAAATCGTTAAAAAAAGGTAAAAGCAATACTTCAAAGCCAACAAAAAATACATAAAAAGGCCATATAGGAAAAAAAAAAAAATACTGCACAACGGGCAGCAAGTGCCCATTATAGTGTCTACATCTGTGGAGTGATGGCCTAGAGGTAACGCGTCCGCCTAGGAAGCGAGAGAATTTGAGCGCGCTGGTTCGAATCACGGCTCAGCCGCCGATATTTTCTCCCCCTCCGCTAGACCTTGAGTGGTGGTCTGGACGCTAGTCATTCGGATGAGACGATAAACCGAGGTCCCGTGTGCAGCATGCACTTAGCGCACGTAAAAGAACCCACGGCAACAAAAGGGTTGCTCCTGGCAAAATTCTGTAGAAAAATCCACTGCGATAGGAAAACAAAAAACAAAAAAAACTGCACGCAGGAAAAAATACAAAAAAAAAAAAAAATGGGTGGCGCTGTAGTGTAGCGACGCGCTCTCCGTGGGGAGAGCAGCCCGAATTTCACAGAGAGAAATCTGTTGTGATAAAAAGAAAAGAAATACAAATACAAAATACAAAATCTCACTACCTAATCGCCAGAGCAAAGCAGCACAGATAGTACATCACAGATAAGGAGAAAAAAAATAGTGCCAAGGCCTGCTTGAAAAAAAGTAAGGTAAATGGACTGGGAAGGCAGAAAAAGGAGACAACAGTGAAGAAAGAAAAAAAAAGGCAGAAACAAAGAGAGTAATAGAAAAGAGGAAATTTCTAGCACATAATTTCCGGAAGGCGGGGATGCTGTTTATACTGAAAGACCCCCGGCATCCCCACGGGGGAAGGGGTATATGAACATTATACTCTTATATATATATATTTGTGTGTGTGTGTGTGTGTGTGTGTGTGTGTGACATTACAATGCACGTGGACGTCAAAATACACAATCAAACAAAAATATAAGTAAATAACAGTGCTACGGTTCTGTGTGTATAACAGTAAAACGTTGCCATGAAGTATTAATTTCTCTGAATTTGAAAGTTTTATATATGGAAACAGGGGGAATTTTTTGGAAAAGGTTTCAGGAGGGTTTGATAACATTAATAAATTCAATTTAAACAATGTAGGTTGTCTCTAATATTCGCGTGCAATGAATTCTTCTCGAATGTTCTTTACAGATGAACAATAAAGAACAATGTGTATCTCATTGTCCTTTTTTTTTCTTTTTTTTTTCTTTTTTTTTCTTTTTTTTTTTTTAACGAGTCAAAGCAAAGTCAGCAGGATGGAAATTAAAACTAATGGGTAAGGAAATCTTTCACTGTCAGGCCTGTCTGGACTTCTGATGCTGTCGTTTCTTCGACTTTCGCCTTTTCTTTTTTTTTCTTTTTCTTTTTTTTTTTTCTCCCTTTGGCCATCATCGGAGAGAGGGGTAAAAATTCACTTACAGTCAGTCAGACTTACTGGAAGCGCACACTACCATGTGGTACAGGAGTTGTGTTCTGGTTTGGCTGCTGAGGTGGAAACGGAACTTGAAATCAAAATTGAAGCTTTTTTGTTGTTGTTGTTGTTGTTGTTGTTTTGTTTTATTTTTTTTATCCTGACCTCGTAAATAAAATAAAATCTATAAATCAGTCAATACAAGGTGGTGAAAGGATAGGAAGACGGGGGAGTGAACGTATGCACATCAAATGGCAAAATAACACCAACTAAAAAGAACAAAATGAGATGCTTAACCGTCGTCAGAATTGTGGTATTCTTTGTCAACATTCACCTCTTCAGTATAAGAGCCTTCCACTGGCAATATTTTGATGATGGTAATTGGGGTGAAACGCTGTTAACGTCATCTCTTTCGCCGTTCGTATGGAAAGAGTTAAAAATACACCACATGGCAAAAACAAAATAAAAACAAAACAAAAAAAAACACAAAAAAAACACACCAATAAAACAACAACAACAATGATAAAAAAAAAAGAACAAAGTGAAATGGTTAGAAATACGATACTTTCAACCAAAATATTCCAAAAACATAGTGTGCACACACATGAATGAAAGAG
The DNA here is from genome assembly GCF_041734735.1 of Babylonia areolata. NCBI lineage: Eukaryota > Metazoa > Mollusca > Gastropoda > Neogastropoda > Buccinidae > Babylonia > Babylonia areolata. The sequence continues at coordinate 10,005,728 of NC_134882.1, forward strand.
AGAAAAAGGAAAGGAGATATTGTGAAGAAGGAAGAGAGAGAGAATGAGAAACTGAGGCAGTATGCATGCATTACTATCTTAATGTCCATCAGCCGCATTGTCTGTCTGTCTGCCTCTCTCTCCCTCTCCTCTCTGTCTCTCTGTCTCTATCTCTGTCTCTCTCTGTCTATCTCTCTCTTTCTTTGTGTCTCTCTCATTTCCTCTCTCTCTCTCTCCCTCCCTCCCTCCTTCCCACCACTCTCTCTCTCTCTCTCTCTCTCTCTCTCTCTCTCTCCCACATTTCTCTCTTTCTTTGTGTCTCTTCATTTCCACTCCCTCCCTCTCTCTCTCTCTCTCTCTCTCTCTCTCTCTCTCTCTCTCTCTGTTAACTGATTGGTCTGAACTAAACCACATGAGTTTGCATCCACAAAAAAACCAAATACATGTTGATTACAACCAGACAGAAGCGTCAAACTCTTGCATCTAATTCCTCCTCCCTTTTTATAAATGGCAAAGTCATTGAAGAAGTCGACAGTCACAAGGTTCTTGGGGTAATTATTGATAACAACTTGAACTGGTCTGATCCCATATCAATGTTATGTAAAACTATTTCCAAAAAGGTATATCAACTTTCTAAAATAAAACATTTTTTTTAAATTTACATACTCGAATTTTTTTTTTTCACGCCTACATTGAATCTTATATAAACTATGCCTCAACTGTCTGGGATTCAGCGAGTGATAACATCCTAAAACCACTCCTAAGTCTTCATAGGCGTGCTCTAAAATTAGTTATTCTAAAATCGTCCTCTTTATATGTTTCTGATTATATAGAACTTGATATATTGCCATTGAAAATTAAACTTAAATATAATAAAGCCATATTTATGTTCAAAATATTATCAGGTTATGCCCCACCCTCTCTCATAAGTAATTTTCCAGTAAATAGTCACCGTCACACACATAAAATAACCTTGCCTCGGCCAAGAATTGATCTTTATAAAACAGGTCTCACATACTCTGGTGGATATTTATGGAATTCTATTTCATCTACACTTAATATAAACTCCAGTCTCAGTGTCTTCAAAAGACTATATCATAAACATCTAATGTCAGAGCTATTTCTCTCTCTCCCTCCCACCTCTCTCTCTCTCTCTCTCTCTCTCTCCCTCCCACCTCTCTCTCTCTCTCTCCTCCCACCTCTCTCTCTCTCTCTCCCTCCCACCTCTCTCTCTCTCTCTCTCTCTCTCTCTCTCCCCCCCTCTCTCTCTCTCTCTCTCCCCACCTCTCTCTCTCTCTCTCTCTCTCTCTCTCTCCCACCTCTCTCTCTCTCTTTCTCTCTCTCTCTCCCACCTCTCTCTCTTTGTGTTCCCCTTCTCCCTGTCTCCCCTCTATTTCTCTCTCTCCCTCCCACCTCTCTCTCTCTCTCTCTCTCTCTCTCTCTCCCCACCTCTCTCTCTCTCTCTCCTCCCACCTCTCTCTCTCTCTCTCCCTCCCACCTCTCTCTCTCTCTCTCTCTCTCTCTCCCCACCTCTCTCTCTCTCTCTCTCCCCACCTCTCTCTCTCTCTCTCTCTCTCTCTCTCCCACCTCTCTCTCTCTTTCTCTCTCTCTCTCCCACCTCTCTCTCTTTGTGTTCCCCTTCTCCCTGTCTCCCCTCTATTTCTCTCTCTCCCTCCCACCTCTCTCTCTCTCTCTCTCTCTCTCTCTCTCTCTCCCCACCTCTCTCTCTCTCTCTCTCTCCCCACCTCTCTCTCTCTCCCACCTCTCTCTCTCTCTCTCTCTCTCTCTCTCCCACCTCTCTCTCTCTCTCTCTCTCTCTCTCTCTCTCCCCACCTCTCTCTCTCTCTCTCTCCCCACCTCTCTCTCTCTCTCTCTCTCTCCCACCTCTCTCTCTCTTTCTCTCTCTCTCTCCCACCTCTCTCTCTTTGTGTTCCCCTTCTCCCTGTCTCCCCTCTATTTCTCTCTCTCCCTCCCACCTCTCTCTCTCTCTCTCTCTCTCTCTCTCTCTCTCTCCCACCTCTCTCTCTCTCTCTCTCTCTCTCTCTCTCTCTCTCTCTCTCTCTCTCTCTCTCTCTCTCTCTCTTTGTGTCAGGGAAAACATGGGGTACAGTTTCTCCCAGACATCATGCATTATTTATCTTAACATTATTTTGTTCCCGATGTAGCCTTGCGTCTAGTGGCCTTCAGAATGTTTTAATCAAAGGACTGATATAATAATACGAAACTAAATATGAACATTGACATTTAGAGGGAAAACAAAGCTTATCGGGGAGATGTGAAAAGTGGTTTTGCGATGGTAAGTGGTAAATTTATTTTGGTCTTAATTCTACTACCAAGGTTGGTGCAAAAAGGGGTGCATTACATTTGGCAACGAAGGGGAAGAAAGCAGTTATTCAACTTAACAGTTCTCTGAAAATATAAGGAAATGACCCCAAATACATTCTTTAAAATTCTTTTCTTACTTTTATCTTCTTTTTTTCTTCTTTTTTTTTTTTTTTTTTTTTTTTTTTTTTTTTTTTTGCAACCAATATTATCGATCGATATATGCTAGACAATGTGTACCTGTTAGCATGCAAAAGATTTCTGTGTGATCCAGACAGGAAGCCTAGCAACATGGCATATGGAGAATTAGGCATATATCCGTTATACGTGAATTCCAGAATATTACGTTTAAGACTTTGGTTTAAACTGTTATAAATGAATATTGAAAGACTACCACACGAAGCACATCAAAAGCTGCTGGAACTAGGTAGATCTGCGAAACACTGTCGTGCATCGATTGGTCTTACAAATGTGCGGTTGCAACAAGGTGTTGGTAAAGTAAAGCTGTTCCTAAGTATATTCAAACAAAGACTTCTTTACATATTCATTCTTGGATGGACCGGCACTGCCAGAGTCCGTGATAGATATGAAAGTTATAGACCATGCAAGACTGGCACTGCTAGAGGCCGTGATAGATATGAAAGTTATAGACCATGCAAGACTGGCACCGCCAGAGGCCGTGATAGATATGAAAGTTATAGACCATGCAAGACTGGCACCGCCAGAGGCCGTGATAGATATGAAAGTTATAGACCATGCAAGACTGGCACTGCTAGAGGCCGTGATAGATATGAAAGTTATAGACCATGCAACACTGGCACCGCCAGAGTCCGTGATAGATATGAAAGTTATAGACCATGCAAGACTGGCACTGCTAGAGGCCGTGATAGATATGAAAGTTATAGACCATGCAAGACTGGCACCGCCAGAGTCCGTGATAGATATGAAAGTTAAAGACCATGCAAGACTGGCACCGCCAGAGGCCGTGATAGATATGAAAGTTAAAGACCATGCCAAGACTGTTATGGAAAAAGAAGAAGATATATTTTGAACATAAATACATACTGCTTCCTTGTCGCCATTACACATACGAAATTCAACGCATCCCACTTAGTAACAGCGTACATCAATGTTATCAACGAGAACAGGAGAAAACATGTCCAGGGATCAAGTTGAGAACGAACTTTTTTTTTTCTTCGGTTGTTTCGTATACGAAGATTGAGGGGAAGAAGTTATTAATTAAAGGAATCAACTCGACTACCTTTGTATGTATTGGTTTGAGCAATAAATATTGTTCATGGGCATTACCTATCATGGCGTATATTTCATGGGATCAATAGAAGAAGGGAGTTGATAAGAAGACAGTGATCCAACATGGTCATTAAGAATTGAATATAACCAGCTTCTGTATTTTGGGTATACATTGTTTATGTGTCAGTTCATCACGAAATTGACCCAGCAATTTTTTTTTTTTTTTTTTTTTCGTTATTTCCTAGAGATAGCATAGATAAATCAAAAATCACACCACTCACCCTTTTGTACTGTGGCCCATGGTCGATGTATATTAAACTTTTCTGAGTTCTGAGTATCACCCCCCCCTCTCTCTCTCTCTCTCTCTCTCTCTCTCTCTCTCTCTCTCTCTTGTCTGTCATATGCCCTAGGGCTAGGGCTGGGTGGGAAAATGCATGGCAACTGTTTATCTTATTTCCATAGTAAGATTAACTTTCGCTTCGTTTCGCTGTGTGTGTGTGTGTGTGTGTGTGTGTGTGTGTGTGTGTGTGTGTGTGTGTGTGTGTGTGTGTGTGTGTGTGTGTGTGTGTGTGGAGCTGGGGGAGGGGAGGAGATGGCTAGCACATACACACACGTGCGCACGCAAACGCACACACACACACACACACACACACACACACACACACACACACACACACACACACTCAAAAACAGCCAACCCAGAAAAAAAAAAGAAAAAAAAGATAAAAGCTGTCCGTGACTAAGACTCCTCGCTCATTCGTCAAACTCTTTGCGAGTCCAGGGCCAAGTCAACTTGGGGTAGAAATGAAATCTAATGGTCAGCAAATCTTTCACTGCCACGACTGTCTGGAAGCCTGATGCAGTCGTTTCATCGACTTTCCGTCAGTGTTCCCGTCTGGTCAGTCACTGGAGAGAAAATCCACTTGCAAAATCAGTTAGACCTACACGTAGAGCACGCAATTCGGGGTGGATGGTTGGTTGGTAGAAGGGGAGGGATGTGGAAGGGGGTAGGTGTAGGGGTGGGGTGGGGGTAGGGGGTGTAGACAGTGAAGGCAAGGTGGGTGGGAGAGGGAAGGAATGAAAAAGTGAGAGGTAGGGGTGTGTTCAAAAAAAAAAAAAAAAAAAAAAAAAACCAAGAAAACGGGGTGAGGGAAAATGTCAACAGATGTGTGTGTGTGTGTGTGTGTGTGTGTGTGTGTGTGTGTGTGTGTGTGTGTGTCTGTGTCTGTGTGTGTCTGTGTCTGTGTGTGTGTGTGTCTGTGTGTGTGTGTCTGTTATGTGTGTCTGTGTGTGTGTATGTGTCTGCGTTCTGTGTGCGTACGCGTGCGCGTGCGTGTGTCTGTGTGTGTGTGAGTGTATACCTATGTGCCTGCGTTTGTGCCTCTGTCTGTGTGTGTGTGTGCTTGTGTGTGTGTGTGTGTGTGTGTGTGTGTGTGTGTGTGTGTGGAGCTGAGGAGTAGGGGGTGGGGGAGGAAGGAAGATGACTGGTACATACATACATACGCTAGCGTCCGTTGGGTTCGATTTCGTACTCTTTATTGCTTCCTTTGGTGGGGGGGAGGGGGGGTTCACCTGTCCATTGTTTGCTGTTTCTTAATGTTTAAGAGAAAGAAACAAAAAACAAAAAAAGCATGATATCCACGTTGGATATCTAACAATCTGAAAATGTTCTACCCTTTACCAACAAGCACACGTTGTCACATACATCCTCGACCACCTTTTCTCTCAATTCCACATGGGAAGAAACGGAGCCATGGTATGACGGACCATCTAGCGAGTGTTTCGTACAGCACAAGACGATTTAATGTTTCCTACACGGATGGAAACTGTTGAAAGTGATTTAAAGAGCACTTACCTAGACGAAAAGTTGGGACGTTCGTTCATTTCATTTCCCTTGGGAACTTGTGTCATGATTTGTTGGGTATTGAGGAGATGGAAAGAGTGATAGGAGAGAGGACACAGAGAGAGAGAGAGAGAGAGAGAGACAGAGAGAGAGAGGGAATGAAAATTATACTTTCTATTCAACTGGGAAAAATAGACAAGCAATTGTTTCGCTTTATCCGCGTAGTTCTGTGGTAAAAATACGATAATGCACAAACACACTGAAAGAAGACGATTTAATGTTTCCTACACGGATGGAAACTGTTGAAAGTGATTTAAAGAGCACTTACCTAGACGAAAAGTTGGGACGTTCGTTCATTTCATTTCCCTTGGGAACTTGTGTCATGATTTGTTGGGTATTGAGGAGATGGAAAGAGTGATAGGAGAGAGGACACAGAGAGAGAGAGAGAGAGAGAGAGAGGGGGGGGGGAATGAAAATTATACTTTCTATTCAACTGGGAAAAATAGACAAGCAATTGTTTCGCTTTATCCGCGTAGTTCTGTGGTAAAAATACGATAATGCACAAACACACTGAAAGAAGAAAAAAAATATCACCAAAAAATCCAAATCAAGATAAACATCAAAACCAGAACTTAGTCGGAAACAAAGTCATCAGACTCTCTGCGGGATCTCACACACACACACACACACACACACACACACACACACACACACACACACACACACACACACACACACACACACACACACACACACACATACTGGAGTGTAACAGTTGTAGTATTGAAAGTTTGTTAGTTTTGTGGGTTTTGTGCACTGTGTGTGTGTGTTTTTGTGTTTGTTTTTTTAGTTATTAATGATTCTGTTTTATATGTTTCTACTACTTTTCATGTACTTTCTAGTTACACTTTAGGTACTGGATTTGTAAAGCGCTTGGAGCTTGCTTATGCTTAAATTACAGCGCTATATAAAAATGAAATATTATTATATCATGCTGAAAAGGTTTTTGAAGTGTTCTGGGTATTCTTCCCGTTTGTTGTTTTTTCTTGTTGTTTTTTGTTTTGTTTTGTTTTGTTTGTTTGTTTTTTTGTTTTTTGTTATTGTTGTTTTTTTTGTTTGTTTTTTGGTGTTTTTTTTGTTTTTTGTTGTTGTTGTTTTGTTGTTGTTGTTGTTGTTGTTGTTGTTGTGTGTGTGTGTGTGTGTGTGTGTGTGTGTGTGTGTGTGTGTGTGTGTGTGTGTGTAGCTGGTGTACATGGCTGTATGGTATCTTCTGCTTGTACCGTCCATTGTAATTATTTTAGTGTCTTAGACGACTGCCTTTTGGTTCTTTCACTATACCACGCAGTTGGTTTTGACGTTTTCTATTGCTCTGAAAGAAGCCTTAACCTGTTCTAATATATGTCTGGCCTGTAATTACAGAAGATCAAGCATGTATCATATGGGCTCCGTTGGTGTGTCTTTTCGTTGTTCCCAGGATCAGTCTCATCACTTCATTTTGAATTCAATTTTTTCGTAACTTCGATGAGGCAGGCTGTTTTTGAGAAAGTGTCGAACGAGTTCATGTTCCGTCTGGGGAAAGAACTGAAGCAATGTAAACTGTTGAAAGTGATTTGAAGAGCACTTACCCAGACGAAAAGTTGGGACATTAATTTCCTCGGGGAATTATGTCTTATTTTGTTTAGTATGGGAGGGAGGGAGTGATGAAGGAAGGGAGAGAGAGTGGGGGGCGGAGGGGCGGGGGGAAACAAAGAGACAGAGACAGGCAGACAAACGGACAGACAGACAGATGGAGACAGGTATAAAGAGACACAGATGTACAGAGTATAGAGACACAAACAGGCAGATAGACACCCACACACACACACACACTATATATATATATATATACATACACACAATATATAATGTGTGTGTGTGTGTGTGTGTGAGTGTGTGTGTGTGTGAGAGAGAGAGTGTGTATGTGTGTGTGTGAGTGTGTGTGTGTGTGTGTGTGTGTGTGTGTGAGTGTGTATGTATGTGTGTGTGTGTGTGTGTGTGAGAGAGAGAGAGAGAGAGAGAGAGAGAGAAGCAGGGGTCAGCTGGAGTCAACAGATATCGTGGCAACAGGTTCTGTCATTCTTCTCCGCCGTCGAAGTGAAATGTACATTTTGGTGATGTGTTTGCAATGTGCAGGGTATGCTGAAGCAGCACGTACAACGTGAAGCAGTGCATAGCGTGATTATTACTGTGTGCATACAACGTGAAGCAGTGCGTACAACGTGAAGCAGTGTGTACAACATGAAGCAGTGTGTACGTGAAGCAGTGTGTACAACGTGAAGCAGTGCGTACAACGTGAAGCAGTGTGTACAACATGAAGCAGTGTGTACGTGAAGCAGTGTGTACAACGTGAAGCAGTGCGTACAACGTGAAGCAGTGCATTGCGTGATTATTGCTGTCACTAAGACAACATTGATAATGCGCAATGTGCGTGGAACAGTGCATACAATATTAAGCAGTGCATAGCGATATTTAGCAGAGCATATAACGTGAATAGCGCATACAACGTAATGCAGTGCATTCAACGCGGTGCAGTGCATAAAACGTTAAGCAGTGCATACAACATGAAGCAATACACACAAAATTAAGCAGTCCACACGACATGAAGCCATGCATACAACATGAAGCAGTGCATACAATGTGTAGCAGTGCATAGCATGATGATATCTGTGACAAACATTGATAATGCAACTATGTATAAAAATATTTTAAAAAAAAAATCCGGTTTGACGTTCACAATTAGCGTCATGAAAGAGACAAACAGAATCTCAATCTGGTGGACTCTGAGCATACTGGCAATGAAAGCTGATGAAACTGAACTCAAATCTGGTTATCGATAAACGTAGGGCGCCACGTACATTTCAGACACGTCTCTCCCACAGTCATACCTCAGAAGAACAGACGTCAAACTACATACTGCCCAAGTACACGGGACGATTTCATATTCCGTTAGCGGAAGGACTAAATCGATTAAAAACTGTCGAAAGTTATTTAAAGTGCACTTACCCAGACGAAAAGTTGGGACGTTTATTACCGTAGGGGGAGGGAGGAGGGTGGGGGGGGAGGTACATCTTATTTTCTTGGCAAGGAGGAGGGTGCCAGAATGATTAAGACGCTTATCTGCTCATACAGTGTCTGGAAGGTCTGGGTTCGAATCCCGGTCTCGCCATTTCTCCCAGGTTTGACTGGAAAATCAAACTGAGCGTCACGTCATTCGGATGAGAAGATAAACCGAAGCCACCTTGGGGCAGCACGTATTTGGCGCACTGTAAAAGAAACCATGGCAACGTAAGTTTTGTAGGCACAGGATGTATCGTATGCATGCACTCGAGGCCTGATTTGAGCATTGGGTTAAACTGTTGTCAAAGATCTGCCCAGTAAAGGTGGTGTGCTGTATGTGGATTGTCCGACCACAATGACGACTCCTTGAGAAACTAAAACTAAGACATTCAATCGCGAAGATGATTAATATGACGATAGCGATGATGGCAATGGTGATGATGGTGCTGGTGATAATGATGTAAAATTAATTGAGTTAAATTTAAAAAAGTAAAATCGAGAATATTGCTCAGCACTTAAATTCCGTTTCAGGAACGAAGCGAACGTATGTCATTGGAGATACCCCAGAAACGTCTGAAAACAAAAGCTGGTGAAATTGAACTGGAGTCTGGGCATCAGCAAATATACAGTTTGACATGCATGCCTTCTCGAACACGTCATTCTCACAGCCACTGGCAACACCAGAGGAAGAAAATAGTTGTCAAAAAACGTACTTCACAGCGACGTGGAGCAATTTCATATTCCGCCAGAGCAAAAAGCTGAGTGGATTGAAAACTGTTGCAAGGGATTTAAAGGGCACTTTCCCTGACGAATGTTCGACCGTTCATATCTACTTGGAATTTAGGTCCTTGGGTATGGGACGGAAGGAAGCAAGGTTGGTGCAAGGAATGGAAATGGGGTACACACACACACACACACACACACACACACATATATATATATATAATAATATATATATATATATATATATATACATGAGAGAGACAGAGAGACAGAGAGAGAGAAAGAGAGAGACTTTCCAATGTCATTGATGTTATCGCAGCCTTTTGTGATGCTGGGTTATATTGGATGTATATAACATAGCACTACAATCCATGACGAGTGTGTAGCAGCCGTGAAGTTGCCGCAATGTGGCAAGACTGCAGGAAATAACAACATAGTCTGCAGAATACTTGAAACATGGCTGAAAGGCAGAAATTAATATCCTAAATGTCATTTGTAAATGAACAACGCAATGGTTCCAACCATTCATCATCACTCTTCCATGGAAAGAAAATATCCAACAGTCCAAGAACTATCGCATCCTCTGTTTGATCAGCCATGCTAGTAATGTTAAGCTAAAAGTCAGTTTTTGCAGATCACAGATTCAAGCAGGTACCATAATTGCCAGAAGAACAGGCTGGACTCCTCAAAGGAAGAGGTACCATCGAACAGATCTTTAAGTTGAGTACGCATTACGAAAAACACCGAGACAGTTCTATTACGTCTTCATAGACTTCAAGAAGGCGTTTGACAGAGTCTTACAGGAAGCACAATGGGCCACAATGAAAAAATCAACATCGGACAATAGCTTATCAACACCATCCAGTAACTATACTCCAAAGCGACAAGTACATTGCTTCGCACAGTGTATTATTGAAAAGCGGTTCCATACTTCTTTTGGAGCCCGTCAGGGCTGCCTTCTGTCTCCCGCTCTGTCCGACTTATTCCTGGAACTTATCATGACTAACGCACTTGAAAATCATGACAACCCGTCAGCACTGGAGGGAGAACCATCACGAACCTTCGCTTTGTCGATGGCATACATGACCTGGCGTACAATTAGTAATACCT
>NC_134882.1:10023551-10026051 GCF_041734735.1 Babylonia areolata
GTCTGTCTGTCTGAATATCTGTCTGTCCGTCTATCTGTCTGTCTGAACGTCTGTCTGTCTGTCTGTCTGTCTGTCTGTCTGTCTGTCTGAATGTCAGAATGTCTGTCTGTCTGTCTGTCTGTCTATCTGTCTGTCTAAATGTCTGAATGTCATAATGTCTGTCTGTCTGTCTGTCTGTCTGTCCGTCTCATTCTTGCTGTCCCTGCCTCTCTCTCTCTCTCTCTCCCTCTCCCTCTCTAACTCTCCCCCCTCTCTCCCCCCCTCTCTCTCTCTAACTCTCCTCTCTCTCTCCCTCTCTCTCTCTCCCCCTCTCTCTCTAACTCTCCCCTCTCTCTCTCCCTCTCTCTCTCTCTCTCTCTCTCTCTCTCCCTCTCTCGCTCCCCCTCTCTCTCTCCCTCTCTCTCTCTCTCCCTATCTGTTTTCTCATTCCCTCTCACACGAGTAAAAAAAAAAAAAAGAAGAAAAAAGAAAAAGAGGATATTGACAGAGAGATGGGTATGGAGATGGATGGTCTATTCATTTATAGGCCATTGCCCCTCATGAAAGGGTGTCAGAAAATGAAACGTTTGAGAAGGGGGAAAAAATCCTAAAATAATACATGACTTCATACTCTGTTGCAGTGATGAACACTCAGAGAAGTAATAATACACAATACAAACAAGTGGAGTGATGGCCTAGAGGTAACGCGTCCGCCTAGGAAGCGAGAGAATCTGAGCGCGCTGGTTCGAATCACGGTTCAGCCGCCGATATTTTCTCCCCCTCCACTAGACCTTGAGTGGTGGTCTGAACGCTAGTCATTCGGATGAGACGATAAACCGAGGTCCCGTGTGCAGCATGCACTTAGCGCACGTAAAAGAACCCACGGCAACAAAAGGGTTGTTCCTGGCAAAATTCTGTAGAAAAATCCACATGGATAGGAAAAACAAATAAAACTGCATGCAGGAAAAAATACAAAAAAAATGGGTGGCGCTGTAGTGTAGCGACGCGCTCTCCCTGGGGAGAGCAGCCCGAATTTCACACAGAGAAATCTGTTGTGATAAAAAGAAATACAAATACAAATACAAAATAACCCGTCAAATAATAATTAACTGCCCACTCATAGATTATGCATGTGGTGCCAGAAATAGCACATGTTTTGTAAATCACGAGGATGAGAGAGGGGGAGAGATAGAGAGGGAGGAAATAGAGGGAGAGAGAGAGAGAGAGAGAGAGAGAGAGAGAATCATACTCAAGAAACGCCCACATATATTGCACAGTATTTATTTTACCAGGACTGTGACTGACTGATGCAGTGCCAGAGCCAACCTCTCTCTGACCCCCCACCCCCACCCCACCCCCCCCCCCCCCACTCCCCCACTCCCACCTCCCCGCCCCCAACCACCACCACCCAGCCAGCCATCAAGCAGCATCAATCTATCAATCTATCCACTCCCTTCCCCTGCTCCTTGTTCTCCTCACCGTCTGCCCCGCACCACCACCACCCGCCCTCCCCCCCCCCCCCCCCCCCCCACCCCCCCACCCCCCCCCCCTACTCCTCTCCAAATCCTTCATCTGCACTCCTTCATTTATCAATCTGGCCCCTGGAATTAAATCACCGTAAATCACCACAGGCGAAGGAAAATGGGCAGCGCCTGTGATTGTCTTATGGCCAAGATTGATACTTGTTGATTTTTATTGACCTGTTTGTTTATTCAAAAATAAAATAAAATAAATAAATAAATAAATAAAAATCTTCAGGCAAAGAGAATGGATCAGCTAAATCTATTTTATTCATGACTGTTGTTTTGTGTGGTCCACAAACCAACCAACCACAAACGCATTCGTTCCTCTACCTTCTTCTGCCCTTCTTCACTTCATTCCAGCCAACCACCACCACCACCACTGCCCTCCACCCCTCTTCTCCTCTTTCCCTCTTCCTTTCTTTCTTTCTTTCTTTCTTTCTTTCTTAGGAGGAAGTTGGCAGAATGGTTAAGACACTCAGCTGCCAATACAGAAAATCCGTGAGGGTGTGGTTTCGAATCCTGCTCTTACCCTTTCTCCTAAGTTTTATAGGAACATCAAAGTGAGCGTCTAGTCTTTCGGGTGAGACGATAAACCGAGATCCCGTGTGCAGCACGCACTTGGCGCACTGAAAAAGAACCCATGGCAACGAGAGTGTTGTCCTCTAGCGTAATTATGTAAAAATGAATTCCACTCTGATAGGTAAACAAATATATAAGCATGCACTCAAGGCCTGACGTGACAAGCGCGTTGGGTTATGCTGCTGTCAGGCATCTGCCTAGCAGATGTGGTGAGACGTATATGGATTTGTCCGAACGCAGTGACACCTCCTTGAGAAACTGAAACTGCAACTCTCTCTTTTTATCTCTTTCTTTTACTTGTTCGTTATAATTTATGGTAGAGTAATTGTTCTGTCTCTCTCTATCTCTCTGTCTCTCTCTGTCTCTCTGTCTCTGTCTCTGTCTCTGTCTTTCTCTCTCTCTCTCTCTCTCTCTCTCTC
>NC_134882.1:10028551-10031051 GCF_041734735.1 Babylonia areolata
ACGGGCAAAGAGAAATTGTTTGATTGATACTTGTTGGTTTATAGGTTGTGTTTGTTTGTTTCTTTGTTTTTCTTTGGTCTACCTTCACGTGAAAACCTGAGGATCAACCAAGTGCATGTTGTTGTTGTCTCGTTCGTCATTTATCAGATGGATTCCCCCGTCTCCTCGACGAAGGCGGCAGTACGTCACAGGTCCTCCAGTCCTCCGTAGAGCTTCCGGGCCGCTGGGATTGGGTCGGGCCAGGTTTTCTCTCGGAGCGCTTGGTGGAGCGGGCAGGACTGTGACAGATGTTCTGTTGTCTGGCTGCCTTTTCTGCAGGGGTACTGCTCTGTGTCACCGATACGGAAATCAAGTGCATGTTAATGGCGAATGTTTTGTTTGTTTGTTTGTTTGTTTGTTTGTTCCTTGTTGTTGACGATGCTGTTGATGCTTTTGATGTTGTTGCTGTTGTTGTTGTTGTGAGTCAAATAAGCATCACAGGCATTGTCCCTTTTTTTTTCTCCTCCTCCCCCATCCCCCCTTTCCATTCCCACCTTTAAGTATCCAAACCTATGGATGAGGGAGACACGGGCAGATTGTGTTACTGTAGGTGTGCTAATCAATCAGTCTACTGTCCTACAGAAATTTGATACAGCGGTCTGGAAACCTGGCTCTAAGTCATACTGCACGAAGCAGACAAGTCTGAGCAGGAAGCTCGTTTCGACAAAAGAAACTCTTGTTATGACGAAAGGAATAGCACTATCAGACGCAATCGGGAAGCAGGCAGCAACGCCAAAAAAAAAGAACCGACATAGCAAGGCCAGTATCACCTTCAAAATGATGAACAACGTGTTGAGATCCCCCCCATTACATCACAAACACCAACAATGTACCAGAAATGTGTACTTTCAGCACTACTGTATTAAGGCTCAGAATGCTGGAGGGTGAATGAGAGTGATCAAACAAAGTTGCCAACTTCCTACACAAGAAACCTCCAAAGAATCCTGCAATTCTTCTGGTCCAGTACCATCTTCAATCAACAAATACTCACCCAGTGCAATCAAGAGAACACGGAGACCAGCACTATGAGAAGGCGGTGGAAATGTATTTGTATTTGTAGGTCTTTTTATCACAACAGATTCCTCTGTGCGAAATTTGGGCTGCTCTCCCCAGGGAGAGCGTGTCGCTACGCTACAGCGTCACCCTTTTTCTGGGGAGGGGGGAGGGGGTATTTTTTTTCCTGCTTGCAGTTTTATCTGTTTCTTCTATCGCAGTGGATTTTTCTACAGAATTTTGCCAGGAACAACTCTTTTGTTGCCGTGGGTTCTTTTACGTGCGCTAAGTGCATGCTGCACACGGGACCTTAACGGTAAAAACGGTCATACGCGTAAAAGCCCACTTGTGTACATACGAGTGAACGTGGGAGTTGCAGCCCACGAAGAAGAAGAAGTAGAAAGTACTCTTCTCTCTCTCTCGGTCTCTGTCTCTCTCTCTCTCTCTTTAACTGGATCTCCGAAGAGCGGCTATACACCACTGGTTGACCAAATTAAATGCGTACAACATAATAGCCACGGAAAATAAGAAACATAACTAAACGCCCTTTTACTATTTCAAAATAACTCTGCACAGATTCAAGAGAGAAATGTAAAAATAAACAGAAATCCCCCAGAGACTACACTCGGGGCCCACTTGAATTCTCTCTGAGGGAGAGAACCAATTGTATGCCGTGTATGACTGCAGTTACGTCCCCTGTGGACTGCTCTCTCATTCCAGTTTCACCCCCTTCAAATTTTTGAGGCATTAAGATAAGATAAGAATAACTTTAATATCTCCAACTGGAGAAATTTGGTCAGGTGCATTATTACAACATAGACAAGTAAACAACATGGGGACCATAACTATAAAAGTCAACAACAGCTTTTACGAATATTACGAAGATACAAATGTAAAAAATATCTTATACACCGTTTCATACATACATCCACACACTGCAGGTAATAACTAGTATTCTTAATGTAAAAACAGAAAGAATTAAGAAACATTATTTGAATATAATTATAAACATAGCCTACTATACTGCTCATTGATTACAATAGACAGATAAGATAAGAATAAAGATACGTTACGGAAAACCGCAACCAGATAATCAGCACACACCCGCATCCACCCACCCCCCACCCACCCCACACACGCGGATTACTTGATTAAACAAAAGTAATAAACATATGTTCTCAAATAAAAGCATTTCACATATTCGCTTTTAAAAACATTGCAACTTGAAAAGATACAAAAACAAAAGGCTCAAACCAATATATAAATCTGCACAAACACTGTCCAGGCATAAGATTAATTATTCTTTAGTTATCTTCAAACGTTTACCTTGATGGACTTTCCGAGGAAGATTTAAAAGGGGGAGATAAATTAAAAAAAAAGAGCTGTAAGGAAATCTGACTTCCATCAGAGTAGTGTGAAGACAATTCAAGAAGAAGGAATTATATGAGTGGACAATGCACTATTTTGC
>NC_134882.1:10033551-10048551 GCF_041734735.1 Babylonia areolata
TTTCTTTTTTTTTTTTCTTTGGTCATTTCTCTATGTGAAATTCGGGCCGCTCTCCTCAAGGAGAGCACGTGCATCACCACCTTTTATCTACCTGCTAGTATATTTGATTTTTCCTATCAAAGTGCATTTTCCGACAGAGTTTTGCCACCACGGACATCTCTTTTGTTGCCGTGGGTTCTTTTACGTGCGCTTGGTGCATGCTGCACACGTGACCAGTTTATCGTCCATTCCGAATGACTAGCGTCCAGACCACCACCATGGTTCATTCATTCATTCATTCATTCATTCCTCTCTCTTCCGCCTTCTCTCTCTCACTCTCTCTCTCTCCCCATTTCTCTCTCTCTCTCTCTCTCTCTCTCTCTCTCTCTATTTCTCTCCCTCCTCTATTTCTCTCCCCATCTCTCTCTCTCTCTTTTGGTATTTTATTATCATTACATTGTTGTTTTTCTTTAGTTCCGTTTCGTTGAGTTTTTGTCAGGATGTGACTTAAGTGTTTCCAAGTATTGCATATTTTCTTGGTTTAAACTGACTGAAGGGTTCAGAAAAAAATATAGTGTTCTGTTGTTTTGAAGCTAAAATATATGGATTTATGTTGTTGCCCCCTTGTCAAAAGACCTTTCTTGGCAATGACAATAAATAATTCCAGTGTCCAGTGTCTCTCTCTCTCTCTCTCTCTCTCTCTCTCTCTCTCTTTCCCTATCCCTCTCCCTTTCTCTCTGTCTGTCTGTCTGTCGGTCGGTCGGTCTGTCTGTGTCTCTTTCTCCATCCCACCTTTTGATCTCTTAACCCAGGTCAGACAGTCATTGACCTGCCGCCCACCCCCCCACCCACCCCACCCCCCAGCCCCCACCCGCTCCCCCACCACCCAAAACTCTTCATCCTCACCCATCCTCGTCTCTCTCCTTTACTGCGTCCTGTTAATCCTCTTTCTCTATCCTCAAGCCCCCCTCCCCAACCCCACCTCCTTGTGAAAGTTAAGCATATTCTAATTCTCGACTGTTATTTGATGAAGCCTTACCTGCTCGAAGTGATTTTTGTATCATAAGTCACCGAGAACGTTGATGCTTTGTGACTTTTTTTCTTTTCTTTTTTTTAATTATTATTCATTTATCAGTTGTTCCTCTTCTTAATTCAACGACTTTTCTTTTTACGAAAGTAATTAAGTAGTTTTCTTTAAAATTAATGTTCAGAAATATTTGTTTCAAATATTCATCCTTGTTTTCTATTTCAAATATATTCATCTTTGGTACTACCCTCCTTCTACCCACCCTCTCTCCACTCAACCGCCAACTCACTGCCCCTCCCCCCTCGCCCCCCCACCCCCCCCACCCCCCACCCAACCCCTCGTCCCACTCCCTACCTACCACTTCCTATCCTCTCTCACAATTCCAACGATAATATTCATAATATTCAAACGTGGAAATTAACACTGTATGTTTAAGAAACTGTCTACAAATCACCAGAATGTGTGACCGGGGACACTAAACCAAATACCCCCCCCCCCCCAACTTACAACCTCCCCCACCCCCCCCCCCACCCCCCGGACACACACATACCCAACTTTCCGGCGACGAAAATCAATGTCAGAAGGTGTCAAAACATCAAGGCGAGATCATGTTCCCCCCACCCCCATCCCCACCCCCTGTCCCGCCCCCTGCACCCCTCCTCCTCCTCCTCCCTCACCACCCCCTTCCGTCCCCATCTGGCGTGTCAGCGGGGCTGGGGGATGCTACTGGTGAAGGTCATCATCATCAATGTTGCATGCCGCAGTCCGAATTTATCCATCTAGCTTGCCTGCCAATGCCTAGCTCGGCCTTGACGTGTTGGGAGTTGAATGCTTTGTTGGGATAGTGTGCAAGCGTGCGTGTATGTGTGTGTGCGTGTGTGTGTGTGTGTGAGAGAGAGAGAGAGAGAGAGAGAGAGAGAGACAGTGTGTTTTGAGAGAGATATATATATGTATGTGTGTGTTTGTGTGTGTGTGTGCGTATGTGTGTGGAGAGAGAGACAGAGAGAGGGGGGGGGGGAGACTGATAGGTTTCGGTTGTCAGATTGTTCCAGGGAGGAAAGAACAAAAGACGATCAGAATGAGACAGGTAAACAAACAGCCAGACAGACAGGCAAACACAGATAGAAAGACGCACAGACCATACAGAGGGACATGAGACGGGGCGGGGGGCGGGGGGCGAGAGGAGAAAAAAAATTTTGAAGAGATGTTTCGACAATGAACATTACAATGTGAATAATGATTATAATATATCATAAGAGAATGAACACAGAGCGTGAAAACGCGCGTGTCTTTTCATAAACGGCGCGTGGCATGATCACGATAAAATAAAAAAATATAAATGAAAAAAAAAAAAAAAAAAAACCCAGAAAAGGTCGGCGCTTGTTATTTCACTGCCCCCGTAGGGATGCGGATAGGTTTCACCCCGTCTGTCTGTCAGTGTCAGTGATCGACGACTAACAACGGCAACGGCACGCGCCCAGGTCCTCTCTCCCGCTGACAAAACAAGCTCGAAACAACAAAAGAAGTGTGGGGAGGGGAAATAGGGTAATCATGAGACGAATGCCAAGGTATCTTTCAAAGGTATCAAGGGTAATTTGATCGCTCCGTTCCTACCTGCTCATTGGACGAACTAGCTAATCAATCAATCATTCATTCATCCATGCGGAATGATAGGGAAAAGAGAGAGCGAATGAGAAAGACGGTGAGAGATGGGGGGGGGGGGATGGGAGAAGACACAGAGAGAAACAAAGAGACAGTCTGAAAGAAAGAGGGGGGAGGGGGGGGGTCAAGATAGTTTGATTATTTCTGACCATGGCCATTGCTATGTATGTAATCCCAGGAATGTTCCAAAAATTGCTCTTGATGTTCAGTCCGAAAGAAAAAGGGGGATGAAAGAAAGAGGTGGATGAAGATTGTTTGGTCATTTCCAACCATGGCCGTTGCTATGTATGTAATCCCAGGAATGTTCCAAAAATTGTTCTTAATGTTCACCAGGCTTGGATGACTTACACAAATAAAAAAAAAAGATTATGTATGTATGTATGCATGCATGTATGGAGAGAGAGAGAGAGAGAGAGAGAGAGAGAGAGAGAACTCAGAAATCAGAACTCAAAACGTTTTTTATTCAAGAAGTAAGATTTTATGCATGGCCCATTCTTCTAGTGTCCTTGCTAATCTACATCAATTGCAATAACACATATATATATTAAATGGAAAGGGGAGAAAGAAAGAAGAAGAAAAAAAGAACAGAATGAAGTGCTACAGAAGGAATGTGATAAAGAAAACACACACACACACACACACACACACACACACACACACACAGATGGATAACAGAGAGAGAGAGAGAGAGAGAGAGAGAGAATGGGGGGTTGGGGAGGAGAGAAATATGTCATCAGTATCGACAACCTGATGACTAAAGCCACATTGTTGTTATCATCGAATCCACGTAGATAGCTGTAATTGATACTAACATCACTGCTACCATCACAAATATCACTTATACTAGAGCTATTGTCACCACCATGATGGAATGAAATGAATATATTCATGCATGCACACAAATTAGATGAAAATGAAAGAAATGCAAACAAGCAAAGAATACAAAATAAATGTAAAGAAAATAGGACAAGAACAAGGAGATACAATAGAGAGAGAGAGAGGAGAGAGAGAGAGATACAAAGACCGAGAGAGAGGGGGAGAGAGAATACAGAGGTGAACTCAAATACAGAGAGAGAAAGAAAAAAAAAACAGAGAGACAAGCAGACAGGCAGAGGCAGAGGCAGGCAACAGAGACAGAGATAGAGACAGACAGACAGACATAAATAGGCAGAAACAACACACACACACACACACACACACACACACACACACACACACACACACACACACACACACACACACACACACACACACACACACACACACACACACACACATGAGTTCGTCCAACGCAGAAGTAGCCCACCTCTCTGTGGACGTGACCACACGTGTTGCTAAATGTTTCAGTACGAACGGGACAGCCACATTTCTCGATTTTCCCCCAAAGACTGTACCGGTCTGTAAAACCACCCTCACAGATAGGTGAATTATTTATTCACCGTACGATGGACAACTGTATTATGTGTGCGTGTCGATGAATGCGTGCGTGAATGTGTGCGTGCGCGTGCGTAAAAATGCGATTGTGTCCGCGAATATATGTGTATGATTGTGTTGTTTTTGTAAGGTGTGTGTGAGTAGGTGCGTGCATGCGTGTGTTGTGCGTGCGTGTGTGAATGTGTGTGTGTGTGTGTGTATATGTGTGTGTGTGTGTGTGTGTGTGTGTGTGTGTGTGTGTGTGTGTGTGTGTGTGAGCGCACGCGCGTGTAAGCTTGCATGTGTGTGTGTTTGTTATCCTTTCTTTCTTTTCTTCACCCCTTTTTTTTTTCTTTTCGCCTTCTTTCACTCCTATTCCTAAGGACTTCACAGTGAGCAATAAATTCTGTGAATAAAAATGTTGTTATCGTCACAAATTATGCATTAGGAAAACTCGCTGAATATGAAAAAAAAAAAGCTTCAACATAAAATCTATATAATATAAACACAGACTAAACGCAATCATTGTTAGACCTCAAAGAAACACACAGAGAATTCAAGTTGTTGTTGTGATGGTGGTGGTGGTGGTGGTGGTGGTTCTTGCATCAAAATTCGTTTCATTAAATTGGTGTACACGTTCCTACATATGTACAAACCACAAATAAAGGGAACTAACTTCTATTATATTTCCGGCTGTGTCCCAACGTCTCAATTTGGAGGGGGAAAAAAACGGTTGATTTCAGTATATGTTCTTCTTTGTTTTCTTCCGCAGCAATAAGGCAGAGGAACTTTCCGACGCTGTACAGTCCCTTGGGTTGAATAGGTTAATTCAAAATTAGACGACGACTTTTTCCAACATGATCAATCATGTCCTTTTGAAGCGGAAGCGACGAATTACAAATTCAGTAAAGCTCTTTTTTGTATGATTAAAAAAAATATTTTTCAGATTACTTTTCAATTAAAACTCTTTTGGAAAAAAAAAGAGAAAGAAATGGGTGGAAATGACGAGAAGAAAAAAAGGCTATAACGAATGACTGTTAAAATCAAACCAAACGACAAAGCTTAACAATAATCTGAATCTGTACCTAAAACATTTCATTGTATTGATTGTGTGAGTGAGGCTACAGTAAGGTGTTCTTGGGCGATATTGTAGCGTAGTGTAGTGTGGTGCAGTGTGGTGTAGTGTATGTGTAGTGTAGTGTAGTGTAGTGTAGTGATTTACGATTTGTCACATCTAATTTCTCTGTGTGAAATTCGGGCTGCTTTCACCTCAGGGAGAGTGCGTCGCTGCAGTTCAGCACCGCACTTTTATTTATTTATTTATTCATTTTTCTTTTCTGTCAGCATTAATGTTTTCCTGTCGAATTACATTTTCATCTGTTGAATTTTGCCAAGGACAACCCTTTTCTTGTCGTGGGTTATTTTACGTTGCGCAAAGTACATGTTGTTACACAAGGGAACCTCGGTTTAAATAAGTCTATCGTCTCACCCCAATGTCTAAGCGTCCAGAACACCCTCAGTTTCAGTTTCAGTTTCAGTAGCTCAAGGAGGCGTCACTGCGTTCGGACAAATCCATATACGCTACACCACATCTGCCAAGCAGATGCCTGACCAGCAGCGTAACCCAACGCGCTTAGTCAGGCCTTGAGAAAAAAAAATAGATAAGCTTACATAAATAAATAAATGAATAAATAAATAATAATTATAATATTTTTTTAAAGGTAGTAGTAATAATAATAATAATAATAATAATAATAATAATAATAATAATAATAAATAAACAAATAAATAAATAAATAAGATAACAATGATGATAAATAAGCAAATAAATATAAAACATGAAGACACACATTCACACATAAACCCACACATGCATAACAGATATGCACCAAACATGCAGTTTCACAGATATGAAAGCACAGTTAAATACATATAAACGTACATGAGCTCCAACACACACACACACACACACACACACACATTACCCTGCAGAACACCCTCACTAAAGGTTTAGTGGAGGGGGAGGGAGGGGGTGATATTGACGAGTGTGGATGGGATAGTATGTCGTGTGCTCCGATACTCTCGCTTCCTACTTAGATAAACTAGACGCATTACCACTCCCAAGTTGTATCTGCAACACCTCGATTGGACCCTCAGGTTTGAACAACGTGCGAAGTCACACACCTTGTTGGTCCCGCCTCCAACCGTTTGCCACGCGAGAAGGCCTGTTACAACACCGCCCTGTTTCCCATGGGTGAGACTGATCATTATCACTCGGGAGGGCGGTGTTACCTACTAGATGACCCCTGTAATTTCTGTCCCCGAACCGGCGGGGTTTGTTTTGTTTTGTTTTTTGTTGCTGTTGTTGTTGTTGTTGTTTTGTTTGTTTGTTGTTGGGGTTTTTTTTTATTCTTATTGTTTTAATATTGTTCGTTTTGTTTCCAGAGAATAATGATCTGTTTCGTTTCGAAAATAATGTCTTTTACACTTCCATCCCTTATATTTCTCTCTCTCTCTCTCTCTGTGTGTGTGTGTGTGTGTGTGTGTGTGTGTGTGTGTGTGTGTGTTTGCATTTCTTGGGAGGGTGATTATGTTGGGTTTTTTTCATTCTGATAGCCTCACAAGCATGACATAGGTCTATAGTCTTTCGGTGGGTCCGTGGCCGTAGTGTCAGACAGTGACAGAACGCGTCTCATCACTCACTCTTCACAGTATCTCTGAACTACTTTCTTTCTCACTTAACGACTTCCCTAGGGCTTCCTTGATCCCCCTTTCACAGCGAGTTTCTGACACAGGGCTGTGTCATTATCAACCCTGTCACAACCGAGGAATAGGAAAAGCCTTTGCTCACAATGACGTTGGTGGGTAATCATATGGCGGCTATCTCCGATCATAGTAGGAACGTAGCAGAATGGTTATGACTCTCAGCTGCCAAAATAGAGAGACCGTGAGGGTGTGGGTTTGAATCCCGCTCTCGCCCTTTCTGTGAAGTTAGTAGGTACTATCTAAGCTGGAGTTGTCTGACAGAAAAGAGTAGAAATGATAACAGAGACTTCAGGCGGGTGTTAGGTTCTTGTAGTGTAGTTTTATTGTCTCAAGCGTGCACGCTACGGGAGCAGTCGTTAATTCTAATCTACAATGAGGGAGCCACGGGAGGCTCATTGTCTTTCACTCTCTTCCAAGTTTGATAGGAAAATAAAACTTAGTGACTAGTCATTCGAGTGAGACGATAAACCGAGGGGCCCCGTGTTCAGCACGCATCTGACACACTGATAAAGAACCCATGACAACAAGAGTGTTGTCCTCGGGCGAAATTATGTAAAAAGAAAACCACCCTGATAGGTACACAAATATATGTGCATGCACTCTGGGTTATGATTAGTGTATTTCAGCCTGTGTATGCATGCGTGCGTAAGCTGGTGCGTGCGTGCGTGCGTGTATGTGCGTGTGTGTGTGTGTGTGTGTGTGTGTGTGTGTGTGTGTTATATTCCATGCTATTTTTTTATGTTTCGTGATTAACTCTTCTTGTTGTAGTTGTTGTTGCTGTTGTTGTTACTGTCTACACCGTGTGTCCGTACCGATTTTTTTTTTTTTTCCTTTTTCATCTTTTGTGCGTGTGTGTGTTTGTGTGTGAGGGAGGGCATGGTGTAAAGAAGCTTCCAGCTTATCCTGTTTACCCTCAATAAAACATTTGTTCAAACATTTGTTCATTGTTCATGCTGCTGACATCTGCCAAGCAGATGTGGTTTAGAGAATAAGGATTTGTCTGAACGCAGTGACGCCTTTTTGAGAAACTGAAACTATATAGCACCTATCTCCGATCAGAACCAAGCTCTAAGCGCTTTTTACAAACGCAGTCATTTGCACAACAGGCTGCCCACCTAGCTGGGTTGACAGTTGCGTGTAGGCGCTCATTATTCGTTTCCTGTGTCGTTCAGTCACGTTTGTAATCACGCGGAGGAAGGAGGAATTTTGTTTAATGTCCCGTCACACATATCGGTGATTGAAGACATTTTGTTAAAGTATGGATACTTTGGAATATTATCCGTTAGAAGGGGTGGGAGATGTGAATGAATGGAGGGTTGGGGAAACTGGGCAAATGAGGGTGAAAATTAATGTGGGTGAAATTTGGAAAAAAAATTTTAATCTAAATACAATTACAGGAAATTACTTAAAGGACTTCGTAAAAGAGAAGTCATTAAACTGACAAGCGAAACAACTGATAATGAATGCAAAAAGTCAAAAACATGAACGTTCTCAGTCACTTTTGAAGACACACTTTCGTGTACATAAGGCTTCATCAAGCTACAGTCAAAAATTATATGCTCAATTGTCAGGTTACTAAAGCAATCACGCGTAAACATGCGCATGTATATTATCAGAGTGGATTTTTTTCAGGATTTTTGCCATTGACAACCTTTTTGTTGTCGTGGGTTATTTAACGTGCGCAAAGTGCAAGCTGCGTGCACACGGGACCTCGGTTTAACTTCTCATCCGAATGCTGACTAGCAGTCCAGTCCATCACTCGAGGTTCAAGTGAAGGGAAGAAAATACTGACGAGTGTGGAATTCGATCCGATGCGGAAAGATTTTCTCGCTTTGGCGGACCCGTTTCCACTTGGTGACCACAACTCAACGTTGCATCAGCTGCTCACTTCAAAGTGTTTCCTCCTTGTCCTTTTCTTTTAAACAGTAGGTCTACGGTGAATGCTTTCACAACATAGCAGTAAGATGTGCATTTTGATTTATATTCCTCTCTGCAATGATATATAACTAGTGGGCTATTCAGTAACGCGAAAGGACTATAACATCGGATTTTTGTTTCGTTTATATAATCCAGATTAAAGTCTTATCTTTTTTTCTCTCTTTTTTTTTAAAACAAAAGTTAGATTCTTCAAAACATTATCTGCAAAACGCGTAGATTTTAAAGGAATGTTTAAGACAAAAACCAAACATAATTGTTGAGGCATGTAAGGGGTCATCAGTCTCATGAATATGTTGCAAAGATCGCATGTTTCGTATTGAACGATACATCTTTTCATGGACGCTTAAACTAACAATAGCAAATCATTTAAATTCTTCTCTTTTTCTTTCTTTTTTTTTCTTAAATGCTTAACGAGCAAAGATTGCTCGATAAGTGCTTTGATTTGTCTCTGCACAAGATTCAGCGCTATATAAATACCATTAGTAATAGTAGTAGTAGTAGTACAATGCGGACAACGTTCTCGTAGGGAGAACCAGAACACTTTTCAGTCATAATTCCCTATTCTTCTTTTTCTTCTTTTCTTTTCCTTGCAATGTTCTTTTGTTTCATTCTTATCTTATTTCATTCTTATTTTGTTTTGTTTTAGTTCATTTTATTTTTGGAGGGGTGGGACTGGAGCGGGTATTTACATCTAAGCACAACATGTTCCTATCGGTGCTAAAGTGAGTGTAAACACCACAGAACACACGACATAGCGAAACATATTTCTTTCCTTTTGACGCAAGGTATAAGACATACAAAGTAATACATATAAGATAGATAGATAGATAGATAGATAGATAGATAGATAGATAGATAGAAAACCTGACACAAGAAAGGTAACAATTGCGTTAATGATAAACTGGCAGGAATATACCGCGCTTATCTCTCTTTTTTTCTTTTTTTTTCTTCTTTTTTTTCTTTCTTTTCTTTCTTACTTTTGGCACAAGCATGTTCCCACAGAGAGAGAGAGAGAGAGGAACCCCAGGTCAGACTGATCCTGTCCTAGCCAAATTTACGCCCGATAAACGTTCATCCTGACGTGGAGATCATGTTTTCAAATGAGGGACAACGAGGTAATAGCTAAGGACGCCAAGGAGTTGGCAGGAAGCACTAAACTGTCTTCATGTGACAGTAAAAGGAAGAGAAGGAGAGAGAGAGAGAGAGAGAAGGAGAGAGAAGAGGATGGAAAGGAAAAGAGGAAAGGACACGGAAGGACAGATAGAGAGAGGGGGTGGGGGGTGGAGGGAGAGCGTGAGAGAGAGAGAGTGTGTGTGTGTGTGTGTGTGTGTGCACATATGCGCGTATGTGTGTGTGTGTGCACGTATGCGCGTATATATATATATATATATATATATATATCTCTGTGTGTGTGTGTGTGTGTGTGTGCGTGTGTGTGTGTGTGTGTGTGTGTGAATGACCTCACCAGTCACCTCCGGACCCACAGCCAGTGATCAGCTATCCTGTCGTCGTGGACATCTTCGACTCCGAAGGACAAACAACAACAGTACGCGTGTGTGTGTGTGTGTGTGTGTGTGTGTGTGTGTCTGTGTCTGTGTCTGTGTCTGTGTGTCTGTGTGTGTGTCTGTGTGTGTCTGTGTCTGTGTCTGTGTCTGTGTGCGTGTGTGTGAGACAGAGAGAGAGAGAGAGAGAGAGAGCGCATCGTTTCAGTGCATCGCTGTCCATTTTTTATTTCATTTTTTTCTGCCTACAAATGTATTTGATTTTCTGTCAAAGCACAGACAGAGAGAACGAAAGAGAGAACAAGAGGGAGAAAGAGAGAGATAGAGAGCGAAAGACAGAGAGAGAGAGACAGAGAGAGACAGAATATGTCAGAGAAAGAGGGAGGACTCCCAAACTCTGAAATTGATACTGTCAATAGTTTATCAGTCTTAATGACATGTGGATACAAGTAATAAGCATAATTATAATAAGAAAAACGAGAGAGAGACAGACAGAGAGAGAGAGAGAGTGAGTAAAAGAGCGAAAGGGAGAGAGAAGAAATAGGGAGAGAGAATTAGAGATGCAGGGAGACAGGGAGACAGAGAGAGATCGATTTGCCTACATGTAAAAAAACTTTGTGGAATCGCCATCTGAAGAAGAAGGATTGTTTCAGATCAACTGGTGACGTCTTTGCTCATTCGTTTGCCTTGGTCATCCGTCCGTCTTTTCCAGTTTATCGCGAAAGGAAGAAGGGGAGATAGAGAGGAGATAAAAGAAAGAAAGGAATATATATATAAAAAAGAAGGAAAGGAGTGGAGAAAGGAATAAAGAAAGAATGAAAAATATGATAGAAGAAATAAAGAATACATTATGAAGAACTGATTTTCTCTTTTTCTCTCTCTCCCCTCACCCTCCCACCACTCTCTCTCTCTCTCTCTCTCTCTCTCTCTCTCTCTCTCTCTCTCTCTCTCTCTCTCTCTCTCTCTCTCTCTCCCAATAAAGCTCAACTTCGATTGAGAAATAAATATTCTTGCAGGCAGAAAAGCAATGTTTTAAAGGGGTGACACTGCATTGAAGGGACACGCTCTCTATCTCGAAATAGAAAAATCTGAATTTCACACAGAGAAATCTATTGTTACAAAAAAAGTAATACAATGCAATACAATAAAACTCAACGCAATACAACACAACACAACAACTGTAACACAACAAAACGCCAGACAACACAGCACAACACAACACAACACAATACAATAACATTGACGACAAGACATCAGTATCAGTAGCTCAAGGAGGCGTCACTGCGTTCGGTCAAATCCATAATAATATGCTACACCACAACTGCCAAGCAGATGCCTGACCAGCAGCGTAACCCAACGCGCTTAGTCAGGCCTTGAGAAAAAAAAAATATAATCGAATAAATAAAATAAAATAAAATAAAGTAACAGAAAATAATAATAATACAATTAATTAATTAATTAATTAATTAATTTAAAAATATAATAGATAAATACATGAAAATACTACTACTACTACTACTAATAATAATAATAATAATAATAATAATAACAATATTTGTAAGGCGCAAAATCTTGATGAAGTCAACTCTAAGCTCACATAAAAAGACATGATGGAGCAAAGTGGACACAGTGCCTGACCAAGAAAAGAACAGTCAACGGCTGGTTCGATAACCGCAAGGACCACGATTTTACACTACCTCGCCCGATAGTCTGGGTATAATCTTTCGGATGTGATGATAAAATCGAGGTGCTGTGCGCAGCATGCACTTGGTTACAGAACCCACAGCAACAAGGGGGTTTTCCATTTACAGAAAAAAAAATGCAGACTAATAATCCACTTTCATGGGTTAAAAAGAATCGGGGTATCCATCGGACGAACGAGAAGAAGAAGAAGAAGAAAGGAAGGAAGCAAGCAAGGAAGGAAGGAAGGAAGGAGAGAAAAAAGAACAAAACATGGAGCGGACAGCAACTCGAATTCCATACAGACAGTTTGTGACAATACAATTCAACACGATACTTTATACGAAGGATATGATACGAAACGATGAGATGGAATAGTATGCAATGTACTAAATAAAAACAACACAACGTAATGCAACAAACTCCCATGTGGGCCAACCTATATTTAGCTCCTCGGTAGTATAGTGGTCAGTATCCCCGCCTGTCACGCGGGAGACCGGGGTTCAATTCCCCGCCGGGGAGAGCGATTTTTGCCAACGGCCCATACCACGTTGAAAACACCGGTTCTCGTCCGATCACCGAAGTTAAGCAACGTTGGGCCCGGTTAGTACTTGGATGGGTGACCGCCTGGGAACACCGGGTGCTGTTGGCAACCCTTTTTCTCAAGGCCTGACTAAGCGCGTTGGGTTACGCTGCTGGTTAGGCATCTGCTTGGCAGATGTGGTGTAGCGTATATGGATTTGTCCGAACGCAGCTACTGAAACTGAAACTGAAACTGCAACAAGCTACAATACAGCAGTGCAATAAAATGTGACATCTCCCGTAAGTATGGGGCTGAAAGAACTCGTGTGTGCAATGTGTGTTCGAGAGGGAAAATGTCATTCAACTAATGCACCATTAGGTTTCTGTTTTTCACTTGACCTACTGTTCGTGATGTTTTAGCTGTCTGGAAGTAAAACTTGCTGATGCTTCGTTGTACACGACCTTTTTGGTTCTGTTTTAAACAGACATTTCAAGTTCGTATGAAAGAGACATTGTTAACTTAACAAGAGAGGCAATGCCTTCAAGACTCACTTGTGATACACTGAAAAAAAAATCCAAGCTTTTTATGTATCGTGTATAATTTCAAAATGTAATGTTTAAGATGAGAAAGATCAGCTTAAAGCGAATTAAGTCCCCTAGCATTAATTACAGAGTAATTTCCCTTTTTTACTATCTGCACCAAAACGTTTGCAAAATAAATAAAACTTCCATGCTTAGCAAAAGAAGTTCCTGTTTGAACAAAAAATGATTATAATGACTGCTCTTGTTGTTGGGTCAGAATATCAGATCAAAGTGCCAAGTTTAGAGAATACAAAAAATGTAAATATAACAGTAAATGCAGTTTGCATATAATTAGGCTTCATTTTTTTTTTTTTTTTTTTTTTTGTGCCCATCCCAGAGGTGCAATATTGTTTTAAGCAAGATGACTGGAAAGAACTGAATTTTTTCCTATTTTTATGCCGAATTTGGTGTCAACTGACAAAGTACTTGCAGAGAAAATGTCAATGTTAAAGTTTACCACGGACACACAGACACACATACACACACACACACACACACACACACACACACACACACACACACAGAGAGAGAGAGAGAGAGAGAGAGAGAGACAACCGAACACCGGGTTAAAACATAGACTCACTTTGTTTACACAAGTGAGTCAAAAACGAAGATCTTGAGACACAGCAACTCGGTTCTGTGTACAACTATTCTCCCTCTCTACAGATTGTGATCGAAGAGGATAGTCAGCCCACGCTCTCTCGCAATCCGACCATCCACGCTTTCTCTCACTTTACAAGAAAGCGACGGGATTGTGAGAAAGTGTGGTCGTTCCCCTACCACGGTTTCTCTCCATTGCGAGAAGTCAAGGGAGCGCCCTACGTATTGTGAGAAAGCGTGGGAAGCCACCGTCTTTTTTTTCTTTTTTTTTTCTTTTTTTTTTAATCAAAGACACTTCCTTCGTCACCGGGGTTGGTTTCTTGTCTTTTTCCAACACAAATCTTATCACAGAAAACTGAGAGAGAGAAAAAAAGGAAAAGAGAAAGAGGGGCGCGACAACAACGACAATCATGATTATGATGGGGACATTAGTGAAATGGTGAAGGCAAGTAGTGTAAAAAAAAATGTGTACATGTATGTGTTTATGTGTAAGATAATGAGTGTGTGTGTGTGTGTGTGTGTGTGTGTGTCCTTTCGTCTGTTTGCTTGGCTGGTAGATTTGTTTTTCTTTCACATTGTTCTTGACATAATCTTTTCATGTTCCTTGTGTCTTGTATGCAACTGAGGATCTATTTTCAGTGCAAGCTTACATGCGAAAGGATACAAACACACACAAGCATGAAACAAAGAACATTCTAAATAAATGTGACAATGTTGCATCACAACAGACATCAAACCTATTAGGTACCTTTTTCACGCTCCATGCGCGAGGTTAACTTACTCAGTACGGCCAGTCCTCTCTTCTCCTCTACACAGACCCCTCGGATGTACAGTGGGTGTCTGAATGACCCAACCTTTTGCTTCCGTCGTCAGAATTGTGGTATTCTTTGTCAACATTCACGTCTTCAGTATAAGAGCCTTCCGCTTGCAATATTTTGATGATGGTAATTGGGATGAAAGGCTGTTAACGTCGTCTCTTTCGCCGTTCGTATGGAGAGAGTTAATGCATTGTAAAACACCCTTTTCTGTCAGATTCATGTAGAAAATTGATTCATTTTCATGTTTTTCCCAACATCCCTCGAGAAAAGTTTCGTTCAAGTCTTGGTATACCATATATCTGTTTGAGTTATACACATTGCCTTAATTCCTTTGTTTGCTATTGGTTCTGGTGCTGAATTTGAGATCGGCGCATTCCAGTGATCCCTCTTATGTAATGTACAATAAATAGATGTCAGTTTCAGTGCCATTACTGTTGATGTCTTCGCTAACATCACTGTCATTATCATGATCGTCGTTGTCGTTGCCTCCTCTTTCTCGTTTTTTTTTTTG
>NC_134882.1:10053551-10071051 GCF_041734735.1 Babylonia areolata
CTTGAGAAAAAAGAATTAATAATAATAAGAAGAAGTTTATGGATGTTGGTAAGGCGTAACACTTGTTTTCCTTCTGCCGTTTATTGACTTGCTCACAGCGATATTTCAGGAACTGTGTGAATTATCTGGTAGCTCTGATGGGAGAGAGAGAGAGAGGAAGAGAGAGATATATATATATTAACATATATGAACATATTTTATGTCATTATCGGGGACGGATTGTACTTTTAAATCATGACATTTAATAACGATTCTCTCTTTATTAATAGGAAATTTTAAATAAGACACAAAGGAAAATCATCATTCACCATTATTGAATCACAGCAGAATCCGAACACACTTGGCTTTTCGTTGTTTTGTTGTTGTGGCTGCAGTTGTTGCTGTTGCTGCTGCTGTCTTTATGCACACTGAGCAGCATTATCAGATTTTCCGGAGAAACTGTTCTTTCTAGCCACATTTCATCCGTTTCTCATGTCAACATTCTGCATATCAACTGTTGTTGAAACAGAGTTCCTCTACAGGAGAATTCAATCCTTGCCACTTTCCTCATCCAACGTCTCTGGCGACGGGCCCAACGTGCACAGAATAGATGAGATTAGACGAAAGTTTGCAGGTGGCTGGAACTCAATTTGCATTCCATTTCCACTGTCTGGCTGTTCTCTGAGAAAGTCGAGGCGGCTGAGAAAGACGAAGTGAGGACGCCGAAAATATGAACGTAAGAATCATCAACAATAGAAGACTGACAAACTCAAGTTCGATCTGAGTTGAAAAAGAGGCTCTGGATGTCAAAGGGCAGGTGTGTCATGAATCCACGCTTTCTCGCAATCGCATGCGTTTCTCACACATTAATTTTTTGAGAACGCGTGGTCCCTACCCTGCGATTTCTAGATGTTGTTTTCAATGGAAAGTCTCCCTTATTGCCAATTGAAAAACATTTCCTTGGTCATCGGAGTTGGTTTCCTGTTGTTCCCACCCCCCCATCCCCCACCCCCTCATACTTCCCCCTCCCCCCTCCCACACCCCGAAAAATCTTAGAGGAAAAAAGTGAGAAAGATAAACTTGGCTAATTCAGCCTCCTTGCACATTCCTCTGAAATAGGATTGTGCGTGCATGGGGGTGGCGTTGGTTGATTTATGTGTGTATATATATGTGCATATGTGTGTGTGTGTGTGTGTGTGTGTGTGTGTGTGTGTGTGTGTGTGTGTTTCTTTTGTTTGATTGATTTCACCCTTTACATTTGGTAATAGTAGTAGTAGTACTTGTTGTTGTTGTTGTTCTTGTTGCTTATAGTCCAGCCGATCACACAGGGTCACATCAGGACTGAGGAGTAGTAGAAGTAGCAGTTGTTGCTGTTGTTTTTATTGTTGTTGTTGTTGTTGTACATTCGTTCATACTCAACAGTCATACATACATACATATGCATATATATATATATATATATATATATATATATAAGCAAGCAAGCAAGCAAGCGCGCGTGTGTGTGTGTGTGTCTCTCTGTGTGTGTGTGTGTGTGTGTGTGTGTGTGTGTGTGTGTGTGTGTGTGTGTGTGTGTGTGTGTTGGTTTCAGGTTAGGTTACAAAAATCTGTATATGGTATGGAACGTATGGCGAGCATAACAGTGAGCACAACAGCATAATGGTTAAAGTACTGGACTTTCAATCAGAGGATCCCGGGTTCGAATCTTGTATATATATATATATATATATATATATATCCGCTTTGTAACAAGAGATTCGTTTGAAACTTGTTTCCGAAACTTGGCAGGGGCCAGATATCTTCGGTTTCACGTACACACACACACACACACACACACACACACACACACACACACACACACACACACACACACACACACAGATATATATATATATATATATATAACACAATGACCTCGTAACTCTTTGGACAGTATGTTTTATGCTCAGACTTAACCAGCCACAACAATACAAATCACTCTTCCATGTGCTAACTTAAACCAACAGCAGCTATCTCGTGCACAAGTCAGGAGCAAGATTTCCCCTGGGACTGTACGGATAGCAGATTGGGGATATCAGCCCCCGCTTGAAGAGGGAGGCGGAGGGGGTGGGTCTGGAGGGGGTGAGGCTAGGATTCAATTTCCTTGCAATTCGAAACTTTTGTATGGTCCGTAGAAAGCCTCATTGATGGGTAGGCCAAACGGGGAAGAAAAAACTCCCACAGAACAGTTAAAGGTTGGAAGAAACGTATGTCAGATTTGGGTTGGAAAGTAAAAAGAGACGATCGATGATGACAGAATGAAAGTGAGATCACGGTGGTTTAGAAATCTTTTTTGATTTTTTTTCCGTGGGAAATAATGGTTGCTTTCTGCCTGACTCAAATGAAATGTGTTGCATACACTGTCATAGATTTTTGTATTTTGTATTTCTTTTTTATCACAACAGATTTCTCTGTGCGAAATTCGGGCTGCTCTCCCCAGGGAGAGCGCGTCGCTACACTACAGCGCCACCCTTTTTTCTTTCTTTTTTTCTTTCTTTTTTTGTATTTTTTTCCTGCATGCAGCTTTATTTGTTTTTCCTATCGATGTGGATTTTTCTACAGAATTTTGCCAGGAAAAGTCCTTTTGTTGCCGTGGGTTCTTTTACGTGTGCTAAGTGCATGGTGCACACGGGACCTCGGTTTATCGTCTCATCCGAATGACTAGCGTCCAGACCACCACTCAAGGTCTAGTGGAGGGGGAGAAAATATCGGCGGCTGAGCCGTTGATTCGAACCAGCGCGCTCAGACTCTCTCGCTTCCTAGGCGGACGCGTTACCTCTAGGCCATCACTCCACATGGGAACACATAAGGCCTCCTTACATTTGAGTTTGTTTGTATGTAAAGACCGATGTTGTCTACAGCTATCTAAAAACAAGCAAAACGAGAAATCAAACGAAATGCCGCTGAATATGTACATATGCTTTACATTCTGTTGTCTACAGCTATCTAAAACAAACAAAACAAATAATCAAAAAAATGCCGCTGGATGTGTGCAGACGCTTTACATTTTTGTCTGTTGGTTTTTGTTGTTTTTTTTCTTCTTCTTTCTTCTAATATTATGCATTGACTACTACTACTGCTACTAATAAGAAGAAGAAGAAGAAGAAGAAGAAGAATGGTATCTATATAGCGCTGAATCTTGTGCAGAGACAAATCAAAGCGCTTTCGCAGCAGTCATTCACACGCATGCATAACTCTAAAACTGGAGAAAGTGAAGACAAGGAAGAGGTATGGAAGGGAGGCTATTTTGGGAAGAGGTGGGTTTTAAGGCCAGACTTGAAAGAGCTGAGTGTCGAGACTTGACGAAGTGCAAGAGGAAGTTCATTCCAATTGTTTGAATCTGGGTATACGTAAATAGAGTGGATCCGAAGCCGATCGTAGTGAGCGAGATGGAGTGTAGAGGTGAAGGCAGTCACAGAGATAAGAAGGGGCAGATTTGTGAATACATTTATAACATAGAGTGCTGATCTTGTACTTTATTCTGTGTGAGCCAGTGGAGATGTTGCAAAAGAGGAGTGATGTGCTCAGATCTTTTCTTTCTGTGAGTCGGGCAGCAGATTTTTGTGTGCGCTGAAGGGGCTGAATGGATGAAGCAGGCAAACCAGACAATAGAGAGTTACAATAGTCAAGTCGAGAGAGAATGAGAGAAACGACAAGTCTAGATTTTGTGTCAATGGACAGATATTTACGGATGGAACTGATGTGCCGCAATTGACACTAGCAGGACTGGCATGTCTGACTGGTAAATTTTTGCATGGACAGTGTGTTGTCAAGGACAACGCCGATGCTCCTGACTGAACTGGAAGGAGGGATGGATGTACTGCCAAGTTTGATTGTGTCAGTTGTGATGGAAGAGAGCTTTTGTTAATCCCTATGATCATTGCTTCAGTTTGTAACTTATTTAGAGTCATCCAGTTTTGAATGTCCAGGAAGCAGTTGGATGTTTCTTGCAAGAGCGACTACAGTCAAGAAAGACACAGAAACAGACTCAGTATTAATTAATTTCACTATTGCATATTATTACTTTTGATAATTTATATCATATCATGTAAGTATAAGGGACTTCAGTTTTCCTGTTGATAATGACCATGTTCTTGAGCCCATTCTGAACACAACAATTAGAAATAATTCTATATAAATGAAAATGTATTAAAGATATATGGAGTTTTAACCATCGAACAATTACCCACTCTCCCCCCCCCTCCCCCCCTTATTTCAAGAACCCCCATAGTAGATCCCCCTTCTGTCTTCTCTCCTTTGAAATGGAAGATAGATAGATAGATAGATAGATAGATAGATAGATAGATAGATAGACAGATCACCACTTACAACTCTTAAGATCATCAAACAATAAAGCAATTGATAGATAGATAGATAGATAGATAGATAGATAGATAGATAGATCATCACCTACAACTCTGAAGATCATCAAACAATAGAGCAATGATAGATAGATAGATAGATCACCACTTACAACTCTGAAGATCATCAAACAACAGAGCAAATAAATCGCTCTTTCTGATGTTAACACAAACTGCATTAACCCTTTCAGAAATCTGAAGCGTATTTCCTTCCCTGAGAAGAAATCAATCCCAGTTACATACCTCGCTCCATGTGATATGACCGCTGTGTGTAGAGTAGATTGCATGTTGGCCATTGTGGGGCCATTGTACTCCATTCGTATTCCATTCCTCGTGTTCGTGTTCTCTCGATCTCTTGAAGAAAGACATAATGGAAGAGGAAGAGAAAGTCAGAGATAAAACAATGACCAAGAATGTAAGTCAAGCAAAAAAAAAAAACCCCATGGTTGTCCAAAAACTGATGTATTTCGAAATGGAATAATACCAAGCAAATATCAGTCGCGTTCGTCCATGTTCGGTTAATGGTATTTATTTTATACTTAATTCGAGTAGTCATAGAATTTGGGAAATGTTTGTAACGTTTCCTTAACAGTTTGTACAATATACTGGAGGTTTATTTGCTTTATTGTAAATCATTATTTTACATGTATCAATTCCGGTGTGGTTTTTTTCTGCATGCTTCGTTTGACATTGTTGGAAAGAAGTGGTGATTCAACGTGTATGTATGGTTATTGTATTCCTCACACCATAGAAGGTCAAAAGGTTTAAATTTCTTTAAATCTTTCTTAGTTTGCGTTTGAATCGTTGTTAGTATTGAAAAGACGGTTGCTGGGTCCGATGGAGCGTGACATCGTGGTACGTATTTGTTGCTTGCATGGTATTTTGTCAGATGATTTGTAGGATAATGCTGATAAGTGAGGCACTGGCACATAAATGAATAGTCTGTGTTTGGACTGTCAATCTGAGGGTCCCGGGTTCGAATCACGGTGACGGCGCCTGGTGGGTGAAGGGTGGAGATTTTTACGATCTCCCAGGTCAACATATGTGCAGACCTGCTAGTGCCTGAACCCCCTTCGTGTGTATATGCAAGCAGAAGATCAAATACGCACGTTAAAGATCCTGTAATCCATGTCAGCGTTCGGTGGGTTATGGAAACAAGAACATACCCAGCATGCACACCCCCGGAAACGGAGTATGGCTGCCTACATGGCAGGGTAAAAACGGTCATACACGTAAAAGCCCACTCGTGTACATACGAGTGAACGTGGGAGTTGCAGCCCACGAACGAAGAAGAAGAAGAATAGTCTGTGTGACTGTGACTTTTCCATTGGTCATGTCATAAACAAATGACCTTTTGACTCCATGGCTTTGTACTAGTTGGGAAAAAGAGAGGGACAGAGAGTGATTGACAGACAGACGGACTAATTGGTAGACGGAAAGAACAGAGAGATAGAAAAATAAAGACACAGAACAAACACAAGCATGTTTTCACCCCGCCCCCACGTCCCTCACCCACACCCTGTTTTTTCCCCTCCATCTTTTTTCAATCACCTGACCTTTTCTCAGACAGGCATATCCCAGTCAAATAGCCTACCATAAGGAGTGGTGGTCTGAGACACCTGTCTGAGGCGCATCTACAAGATCCGATGGCAGGAGAAGATCCGAAACGAAGATCTGTGGGAGCGAGCTGGACAGGAACCAGTGGCCAAGCAGATACTGCGGAGGAAGTGGGGCTGGATCGGACACACCCTCAGGAAGCCAGTGTCCAGCATCACACGCCAAGCCCTGAGCTGGAACCCGCAGGGAAAAAGGAAGAGAGGCCGGCCTCGCAACAGCTGGAGGCGAGATACCGA
Source organism: Babylonia areolata (assembly GCF_041734735.1). Taxonomy (NCBI): domain Eukaryota; kingdom Metazoa; phylum Mollusca; class Gastropoda; order Neogastropoda; family Buccinidae; genus Babylonia; species Babylonia areolata. Next base: position 10,059,784 of record NC_134882.1, read on the forward strand.
GGCAGAGCTGAAGCAGCAAGGGACCAACTGGACTGGAATGGCCAGAACAGCCCAGAACAGAGTGCGATGGCGAGGGGTCGTCGATGGCCTATGCTCCACCAGGAGCGATGGGCAAAATGAAATGAAGGAGTGGTGGTGGCCAAGTGGTAATGTGTCCGTCTAGAAAGCAAACGAGTCTAAGCGTACGGTATCGAACCCAACACTCACGAGTATGTCCTCCACCTCCACTAGACTTTGAGATGTGTTCTGAACGTAAGCCATTCGGAATATAATAATAATAATTATTATTATTATTATATTTATATAGCGCTGAATCTTGTGCAGAGACAAATCAAAGCGCTTTCGCATCAGTCATTCACACGCATGCATAACTCTAAAACTCGAAAAACTGAAGACAATGAAGAGGTATGGAAGGGAGGCTATTTTGGGAAGAGGTGGGTTTTAAGACCAGACTTGGAAGAGCTGAGTGCGGAGACCTGACGAAGAGAAAGAGGAAGTTCATTCCAATTGCAAGGTCCAGAGACAGAGAAAGAACGGCGGCCAACAGTCGAGTGTTTGAATCTGGGTATGCGTAAACAGAGTGGATCCGAAGAGTGGATGAAACAATAAATTGGGGTCCTGTGTGTCGTAAGTATTTAAGATAACCTACGCAACGAAAGGGATGTTCCTGGGAAAAAAAAATTCTGCAGAAAAATCCACTTTGATGGGAAAACAGAATTAATAGGTTTGTGGACAGAAATAGCTGGTGAAGGAACGTGACGTTTCACTGCTCTGACGCGCTCTCCTTTGGGAAAGCAGCCGGACATTCACATGTTGCTACAAAGAATAACACAGTGCAGCGCAATGCAATGTAATACAATACAATGCAATACAATACAATACAATACAATACAGTACAATACAGTACAGTACAATACAATACAATACTCACCACTCTAGACACAGACTTCGTCACCTTCAAAAATACACCATCGATTTCTTGTTAAACTCGACAATAACACCAACAGTTCTCCCTGGACAACGACGCAGATACAAATCACTCTTTTCCATGTAAACTTAAACCACAGCAGCTGTCTCCTGCATGAACCAGGAAGGTGTCAGATTTCCCCAGAGAAGAAACTGAGAACAGACTAGATACCAGTCACCCTACAAGCGTGGCTTGTTTCATCCAATCCAGTTTCCATCCAATTCTAAACATCCGTAAATGCAACAGTCCGCCTAATCACACACACACACACACACACACACACACACACACACACACACACACACACATCTACCTATATCTATATCTATATATATATATATATATATATATATATATATATAAAATATCTTCAGGTCTGTTGAAACGATACCTTTCCTATACTGAGAATAAGCAAGTATTCTTGACTGTGAACCAACATATTGTACACAAGCAGAAATATTCAATTTTATATAACGTGAATTATTGTTCCACTGTATATTTCATGGGAAAATTCCTGTTTTTGTAGATGGTCCGGGCTCTCTCTCTCTCTCTCTCTCTCTCTCTCTCTCTCTCTCACACACACACACACACACACACACACACACACACACACACACACACACACACACACACACACACACACACACGCATTCATTCTGTCTAAAGCATTATGCTTCAGCTTCAGGAATTGTTCCACTAAATCAGTCTATTATATCATGACGTGCACTGAATTGTTTTATCAAATATCATGTTCACCTTAGCCATTGATGATTATGTCAATCCATGTAACACGTGGAGTAAGCTCAAGCTTGTTATCGCTCAAGTTATTTCCTTTCACTACTTTGTATATCATACACTGTTACTTTTCTTTGTTCCATGAATACACACAAAACGTTTAAATCAAGGTCAGTAACAATATGTGACGCATTTTGGAAACCTACTTAAGAACCATGCCAACACGCACATACTTCCGGTGTAACTTGGCGAAATCACTTCCCGTTCCGGAATCACACACCTGCGGATAAGGATAGGCACGTCCCCAAACTGCACTCACCAATCCCACTCCCTTGGGTGGTGGGATTTTTTTTTTTTTTTTTTTTTTTCGTTTGTTTGTTTTTGTGGGGCCTTCATTGTTTTAGAGCGGGCTAAAAAAAAAAAAAAAAAACTTCGCCCCCGGGCTGTTTTTATGATCGATCTTTGCTGCGCTGAGTTTGCTTATCAGCGTTAAGAACGTTCTTAACTTCATGCTGGCTCCATACACTTGGGAACAAGTTAAACTCATTCAACCCTGCGCCTGCCTGAGAGGCGTGTTCCGCTGATCACCGTTCTCCGCTTGAGCCCGCCTGACAGGCAGGAGAAGAAACCCGTTTATTTAAACAGGCTCAACTGCTCATTATTATGCATTAAACTGTTAGGTAGGGGAAGTAACTCCAACTCAACTTCCTTCCTCACTCGCACTGGAAGTTTCGCTCCAAAAGTCGAATGATTAATGTGATTTTTTAAATCCGGTTTTCCGTATCGATATGGTAAAACGTCAAAGGCTTACTGCGCGGTAAGTGCTCAATAAAAATATGATGGACTCTTGCAGTCGAAGCGAATTCGACCCAGATGAAGAAGATATGTCTTATAATAATTCATCTGATAATTCCTGAAAAAGTGAAGGGGGTAAAAGTAGCAACAGGTCCAGACAAAGTGGCGGTCATGTCAATGAAGAAGATAGCACACAACCTTCAACATCAACAGAAGTTGACATTTTACTATTTCTGTTTTTGGTTTAAAAGTTACAGGTAAACTGTTGCATCCTTCGTCTTGAGACTGCAGTAAATTGTGTCAAAATCATATTTCAGTAATTTTGTGAAGTTCGGTAGCTTATGGTTGAACAGTTGCTATAAATATGTGCCTGAAGTGAAGCACCCCTTCCCGTTGATGCAGCCAGGCCAAAATCATGCCAGGCTGGAAAGGTTGCTCAGGCAGAAGACCTCAAAGGCCTGAAAGGGTTAACGTGAAGCGAACATAGCGCAAACAAAGATCGATCATGCAACCAAGTCCTGATCCGAAATCCTTCCCCACGCATTTACAGGAGGTGGGAAGGTAAATCTGGCCCCATACCCCCATCCCCAGTTAGGCATAAGGCCAAATCCCCCTCCCCTTCTTAACTACCTACGTTTCTATGTATGTGTTCGTGGAGACGAATGAGTTTGAATATTTGTAGAAGGCCCCATTCACTCCCCAAACAAGAGTCAGACACCATTGTAGAACGGGGTGAGTTATGGTTTGAGGCCAAGATCGCTCCCCTCCACCTGTAAATGTTCTTTATGCAAGAAGCATATTTTTAAAGTGTGTGTGGGGTGGGGTGGGGGTGGAGGAAGAGTTGAGGCATGAGTTCAAAATCATTGCACACCTTTTCCAATTCCAGCACCTTGGAGTACCCCCAGTAGAGTAAGTTTAGGCAAGTGCTCAAACTCACTCCCTCAGTTAAACAGGGAGGTGGTGTAAAAGGGTCCATGCCTATATTTACTCCATGGGGTGTTTTTTGGACCATGCCCGACTCCGCATGGAGTCATTTTTTGGAGTAAGTTAGTTGGGGAGTGATTCTGGAACAGAATCAGTACCCCCCAACCCCCTAAAATTCAGGCCTCATGTGTTTTGATTGATAAGTTTTGTCGAGTGGAGAATTTGACAATTCTGAGGGGGGAATTTGGAATCACAGGGGGTTTGGGAGGGGTCGATACGGAATTCCTCCACAGGGATGGCTCTTGGCACGAGCCCATAATCACCTCCGGGGAGTGAGTGTTCTGGAAAGGAATGGTTTCGGCTCGCTACACCAAAATTTATTTAATTAAATCTGCTTCAGAAACTCTGCGGGGCCCAGACGCCATCGATTTCAATTTATGACTTTGAGAACGGCACTGATAATTCTTCGGGCCAACATATTTTTGCCCCTGAGAGCAAACCTACCACATGAATACAAATCACTCTTCGCAATGTTAACGTTTACCATACCGGTTATCTCCTGCATCGATCAGAAACAAGATTTCCCATGAGAAGAAACAGAGAACAGATTGGATATCAGCCAAGTTTGCAGGGTGGCTGGGATTCAATTTCCTTGCCATTCCCAACATTCGAATACTCCCCTAGAAACTTTCAGCTGCTGAGAGGGCAAAAGGGAGGGAAAGATTCTGCACAAGAGTGCTAGTTAGAGAAACCTGGCCAGATTTTGATTTACCTATATTTGAAAAATAAAAACAAAATGTCTGAGGTGATCGGGGCAGAATCAGGTAATGATTTAAACTATTTCTTTTCAATCGGAACTTAAACGTATCTTTGTCTTTTAAATATCTGGTGACGTTCAGATGCAAAGGTTTGACACAAGAATCCAGCATAGATTGTTACCAACACAGAACTACTTGATGTCATGCCGTTTATTGAGTCAACTGCTTGTTGTTGTTGGTGTTGTTGGTGTTTTGCGATAATGATGAACAGTCACTCACAGTCTGAAACTTTGATAGATCTATATCATAATCGTAAAACAGTTCCGATGTGTGATGTTTTAAAACAGAATTGCTCCGTTTCCAATTCGCAACTTTTGAGATCGACAATCACTCGTTTCTGAGCCTGAGCAAACATATTACTAATCAATGATATTTCATTTGGACACACACACACACACACACACACACACACACACACACACACACACACACACACACACACACACACACATATTAATCTGTGTGTGTGTGTGTGTGTGTGTGTGTGTGTGTGTGTTATATTGGTAACTCCTTACTCCTACCCCAACCTTATCCAAACGTGAGCCATGAAGGCTGTACCTTTTGTGTTTTCTGTACCTGATAAAAAGTAAGAAACTGAAAAAGAAGGGGAAGGAGAAAAGAGATAAAGCGGACAGGGCTCGGAGCGAGAGGAAGAACACATTAATGAACAATTTGCTACACGAATACACATCGTCAACACCTGTTCTCCAAACCACTTAACCTCCCTGGAGTGATGGCCTAGAGGTAACGCGTCCGCCAAGGAAGTTAGAGAGAATCTGAGCGCGCTGGTTCGAATCACGGCTCAGCCGCCGATATTTTCTCCCCCTCCACTAGACCTTGAGTGATGGTCTGGAACTAGTTGTTCGAATGAGACGATAAACCGAGGTCCCGTGTGCAGCATGCATTTAGCGCACGTAAAAGAATCCACGGCAACAAAAGGGTTATTCCTGGCAAAATTCTGTAGAAAAATTCACTTCGATAGGAAAAACAAATAAAAAGTGCACGCAGAAAAAAATACCCCCCAAAAATGGGTGGCGCTGTAGTGTCGCAACGCGCTCTCCCTGGGGAGAGCAGCCCGAATTTCACACAGAGAAATCTGTCGTGATAAAAAGAGAAATACAAATACAAAAGAGACTCCTTTCACTCTGCAGTCACGATATTTGACATTCTCTTTAATTAATCTGCTTAAAATGCAGTGGTGATGGCCTAGTAGTAACGCGTCCGCCGAGGAAGCGAGAGATTCTCACACTTGCTAGTATTTTCTCCGCTAACCCCTCCACTAAACCTGGAGTTGTGGTCTGGACGCTAGTCATTCGGATGAAACGATGAAACACGATCCCGTAAGTGGTCTTCACTTAGCGCACGTTAAAGAACCCACGGCAACGAAAGGGTTGGCAAAATTCTGTAGGAAAAAATCATTTTGATTGGAAAACAAATACACCTGAAGCCAAAAAAGAAAAAGAAAAGAAAAAAGAGAAAAAAAAAGAAAACATTGGCGGCACTGCACAGTAGCGACGCGCTCTCCATAGGGAGAGTATAGCCCGAAATTCACACAAATATATTGTGACAAAGAGTAATAATAAGTTCAGTTCAGTTCAGTTACTCAGCGAGGCGTCACTGCGGTCGGACGAATCTATGTACGCTACACCACATCTGCTAAGCAGATCCCCGACCAGCAGCGTAAGCTAACACGCTTAATCAGGCCTCGGGGGGAAAAAAACAAACAAACAAACAAAGTTACAACACAAATACCTGTTCAAATATAGACCGATATATTCGCACATTACAGTAGGAAAATTATTGTTTCTTAATATCTGAAACTGTTTTTGAATCTGAACGAAACCAAGACGTACTCTTTGACGCTCAGTGACTTGCTAAATCACTGAAGAAATAACTCATTTATTCTGAAGACAATCCAACCACGCCCCACCCCCCCCCCCCCCCCCCCCCCCCACCCACCCACCACACACACACACACACACACATATACACACACATGACTTATAAATCGAACAGGGAAGATATAAAGATACACCGAAAGAACAAAGACTGCGTCATACTTGTAATAGTTCAGAAGATGAGATGAGATTTACCTTTTAGACAATTGTGTACTGTACAATACTTACAGACACAGATTCCTAATCGATATATGTCGTCCAAATGCAAAGCCTAGTGAATTGATCCTTCTAACAGAATTACAGCCAAGGCTGGCGAAATTGTTCACGAATGTTTCTCTTCTTGATATGCTCATATGTTTATGTTTCATTGTGTCTTATAACTTTAAGGTTTTATGACAATAAAAAGTATTCTGTTCTATTCACACACACACACACACACACACACACACACACACACACACACACACACACACACACACACACACACACACACACACACACACACACACACAAAGATAAAAACTACACACATCCCGATATCCACGTTCAACATACAGTAAACTGTCCCTCACAGGAATCGAATCTGCTGCAAAGGTTCTCCCTGAAGAGGAATCAATCCTACCTCACCTCCCTCTTCTCGCGTCTCCACCGATTCGTCTGACGTGCGCAGAATGGATGTAAAATTAGCAAAACAAGTTTGCTGGCGGCTGTACCCAACTCCATCAGCTTTCTACTCTTACCATCACGGAAAGTCAGTTGTAACTGTAAGAGCAAAGAGAAGAAGAAATATGCGAGTAAGAATCGGCAACAGAAGAAGTCAGACAAACTCAGGGGCTCGCTTCGCATTCGAGCTAGTGGGTCGAGGATAAAAGTGTCGCCATGGTATGGAGTGGTTGCTTTCGTGATGTTGGACGTTGGTGGCTGTGGGGATCTGATGACCGCTTCACTGCTGCAGAACTGGTGCGGAAATGCATCATCTGTTTGACAGTGATGGCCCCGTCCACCCCCCGTCAGCTCATGAATCAATTATCTGAAGGAGCTTTGCTGAGAAATAGGTAGGCACTATTTTTATTCTGTAAGAAGCAGACATGAAGATATATGAGTAGATCAGTGGGTACACGTGTAACCTGGAGCAAACGTGCTCAAAAGGAATGATGATTTTTCTTCATCACATGCCCGTATAGATAGCTCTTTCGTGTGCAGAATACAGTAACATTGGTTAAGTTCACTGTAGACATCTGCGATTCTATTTACAGTCATTCCAGAGAGTTGCCGAGTCAATGTGAGACTGTTAGAAAGACTCAACAACATCAATGTGAATCAAAGAAACATGCGATATCTGATTCACCTTAGAAAATATGCTTGGGAGAGTGGTTCTTCTTCTTCTTCTTTCCGTTACACGACCAACATCGACTTGCCGATGTCTCTGTCGTGGTTCATGCATGCTGGGTATTTTCGTGTCTCCATAACCCACTGATCACTGACATGGGTTACAGGATCTTTAACGTGCGTATTTGATCTTCTGCGTGCTTATACACACGAAGGGGGTTCAGGCACCAGCAGGTCTGCACATATGTTGACCTGGGAGATCGGAAAAATCTCCACCCTTTACCCACCAGGCGCCGTTACTGTGATTCGAACCCGGGACCCTCAGATTGAAAGTCCAACGCTTTAACCACTCGGCTATTGCGCCCGTTGGGGTAATGTACGGTGCTGAATCCCTCTCCGGTATTGTGCTAGATCTTGATGGATGGAGAGAAAGGCGCCTACTTTCTTCCTGCCCAAACTATGTTTTGGTACTGCAGTTCAGTGACGTACTGACAGCGATGTCTCACGTCGGGCGCAATAGCCGAATGGTTAAAGCGTTGGACTTGCAATCTGAGGGTCTGGGGTTCGAATCTCGGTGACGGCGCCTGGTGGGTAAAGGGTGAAGATTTTTCCGATTTTTCTGCAGTGTTTTGTGTGGCTCCAGCTTTCAGGCTAAAAGTACCCAGCTGAAAGTAAACGTATGCAAGCTGAGACTTCTCCACTGCTTCTCCACATATTCACGTCCCACTGCTTATCATTTCAAACTGTTTGTCTTCGTCGTCGTTCTTAATTTATCAATGTATTTATCCATTTGTGTGTCGCTACTATTGTTGTTGTTTAGTGTATTTAACTTATGTGCAGTTGGTTGGGGCGCTTAGAGTTGACTTCATCAAGATTTTGCGCCTTATAAATGTTATTAGTAGTAGTTATAGTATTTTTTATGTATTTATCTTTCTTTCTCAAGGCCTGACTAAGCGCGTTGGGTTACGCTGCTGGTCAGGCATCTGCTTGGCAGATGTGATGTAGCGTATATGGATTTGACCGAACGCAGTGACGCCTCCTTGAGTTACTGATACTGATACTGGTTAATGCCCCAGCTTCTGTATTAAGGCAAACGTACAGCACAACTCAGACAGACATCCTCTTATGTTTACACACAACAACGCCACTAATTACTTGGAGAACAATTTCTACTTTGCAGATGATCACTACACACGACCGACAACTGTCTCCAAAGGGAAGTTGCAGCAGATTTCCCCTGGGTGTGTGGAGGGAAGAAAGAAAAGGGAGGAGGGGGGGGGGGTCAGTCCTAGTTATCTTCCTCACCCCACGCCCGAAGGGATGTATCCGACGTGTGCAGAATTGATGGGATATTGGCGAAAAGTTTGTAGGTGGCTGGAACTATATTTGCATTCTATTCCCACTGCTCCGTGAAGAGACCCGGAGCTGATGAGAAAGGCGAAGTGTAGAAGAAATATGATAGGAGGAATCAACGACAGTGAAAGTCAGGAAATCCACACTTTAGTCTGATAGTTAGAGAGTGGGGAGGGAAAGGGAAGAAGTTTCTAGGTACTGATGTGCTTCTTGCATGTTGTTTGTTCTTCGTCGGATAATGATGGTGACTGACTGATGTGTGACTTGCTGCAAGCTAAGGGCAATGGCATGAGAGAATCTTTTTTTTTTTCTTTTCTTTTTTTTTTAAATACCGAGACGTCTCTGTTGAGGTACAGAGGACGGGCGCAATAGCCGAGTGGTTAAAGCGTTGGACTGTCAATCTGAGGGTCCCGGGGTTCGAATCACGGTGACGGCGCCTGGTGGATAAAGGGTGGAGATTTTTACGATCTCCCAGGTCAACATATGTGCAGACCTGCTAGTGCCTGAACCCCCTTCGTGTGTATATGCAAGCAGAAGATCAAATACGCACGTTAAAGATCCTGTAATCCATGTCAGCGTTCGGTGGGTTATGGAAACAAGAACATACCCAGCATGCACACCCCCGAAAACGGAGTATGGCTGCCTACATGGCGGGGTAAAAACGGTCATACACGTAAAAGCCCACTCGTGTGCATACGAGTGAACGCAGAAGAAGAAGAAGAGGTACAGAATGTCGCCCTGGTACCAAAATATCATGAATTTATTATGTCTACTGTGGAAAAAGAATTGTCGCCATGTGTGAAGGTATAGTTGAGGAAAGGCGTGGCCCGTCTTTTTGTGTCTATGTGTGTCTATGTCTGTGCGTGTGTGTGTGTGTGTGTGTGTGTGTGTGTGTGTGTGTGTGTGTGTGTGTGTGTGTGTGTGTGTGTGTGAAATAGGTGTATAATTTGGAGTAGGGAGGTAATGGTGGTCATCAAAGTCTATATTTTATTGCCGATGATGATGCCAGTTTCGACAATGGCTGTGATGCGTTCTTATGGTGGTGGTGGTGGTGGTGGTGGTGGTGTATTAATGTAAGTATGGTCTTTGTCATATCAAACTGTACTTGTATTTCAATGTTGTAAGAGCGACGACCCCTTAACTGACGACAATGACGAAGACGAAATCGGCGACGGTGACGACGATGACGATGATGATGGTGATGGCGATGATGAGAATGATGAGGAGGAGGAGGAGGGGAAGGATCACGAACGAGAATGTTGACGTTGTCTCATATCCACATCGGCTGGCCTATGTTCTTGCCATTTTCGCTCAAAAAACACATCGCCTGCAGTCATTCAGTACGGTCACCAAAGCTGACACAGTGACAGGATCAGTATCAGTATCAGTAGCAGTAGCTCAAGGAGGCGTCACTGCTGCGTTCGGTCAAATCCATATACGCTACACCACATCTGCCAAGCAGATGCCTGACCAGCAGCGTAACCCAATGCGCTTAGTCAGGCCTTGAGAAAAAAAATTAATAAAATAAAAAATAAAAAAAGTAGTAGTAGTAGTACAAAATTTAGTAGTAGTAGTATAAATGGTATTTCAGAAGTGAGGGGTAGAAGGGTTGTTAGATGGTAGAGGGTTTGTTAACCCACGCTTTCTCGCAGTCCTACACTTTGTTTTCCTCGCCTGTTTTGTCGTTCGTAGTTAACTCACTCAGGACGGGCCAGTCCTCTCCTCTGCCCTACAGAGACCGCCTCGGACTTCCACTGGGTGTCTGAATGACCAAACCGTTTTGCTTCCGTCGTCAGAAATGCGGTATTGGTTCTCTACATACACCTACTCAGTGTAAGAGCCTTCCGCTTGTGATATTCTGATGATGTTAATTGCGGTGAAACGCTGTCATCCTCGTCTTTTTCGCCGTTCGTATAGAGAGAGTTAAAGGTCTCACCAAAAGAAGTGCCGACACGCCCAACAGTCTGAGAGGTGGAGGAATCCCATATAACACTCCAATTGTCATGACTACGTGAATGCTCGTAGAAGTATGTTATGCGAGTGTGTGTCTAAGTGTGTGTGTGTGTGTGTGTGTGTGTGTGTGTGTGTGTGTGTGTGTGTGTGTGTGTGTGTGTGTGTGTGTGTGTGTGTGTGTGTGTGTGTGTGTGTGTGTGTGAAAGTGTGTGTGTGTGTGAAAGTGTGTGTGTGTGTGTCTGTGTCTGTGTCTATGTCTGTGTGTGTCATTTTTTTTATATTTTCTTTCTTACTTTCTCGTTTTGCTTTATTTTTTTTTAATCTTTCTTTTCTTCCCCCGTTTTCTTCCTACCATAGCTCTCTCTATCTTTTTCTCTCTGTTTTTGTCAATGAAACTGTACCTCTTTTCCTCTCTGTGTGTGTATGTTTGTGATATGTGTGTGTGTGTGTGTGTGTGTGTGTGTGTGTGTGTGTGTGTGGATGTGTCTTGTGTGTG
>NC_134882.1:10083551-10086051 GCF_041734735.1 Babylonia areolata
TGTGTGTGTGTGTGTGTGTGTGTGTGTGTTAGAAGCTGAAAGAAAAGAAAAACGACCTGATAATTATTGTGCCTAGACAGGCGCAATAGCCGAGTGGTTAAAGCGTTGGACTTTCAATCTGAGGGTCCAAGCTTCGAATCTCGATAACGGCTCCTGGTGGGTAAAGGGTGGAGATTTTTCCGATCTCCCAAGTCAATACATGTGCAGACCTGCAAGTTCCTGAACCCCCTTCGTGTGTATATTCTGGCAGAAGATCAAATACGCAGCGGTCAGCCGGCTCTACCTAGGTAGGGAACTTGTACAAATGACTTCGCTGTAAAGTTATGGCGCGTTTTCAGACCGAGGATAGGCGCTATGTAAGAATCGGTATCATCACCATCATCATAAAAATGTTTCGTGTTTCAAGTTTCCAATAAAAGATTGAATTAGCAAAAACAAAGAAACATCCTCCAATCACCGGCAGGAAATAATTATTGGAAAATAAATCCTGGTCGTGCGCTTTGGATTTGTGTCAATGATCACATAATTTCACCGCTTCCTGCACTGCCACTGAAGTGAAACCTGAGATGCTGGCATTGTGGTGGCGATTCCGTCGTCAATCAAAGGAGAGGGATGATGAAAGTGACAAGAAAAAAAAAAGACTTTAAGAACGATGCAATAAACGCCTAATTAAGATTCTATTGGACACAAATTCATCTCAAACGTTGCAGAACCACTTCTTTATCATTCTACATTTCCGTTCTTTCCTCTTAGGTTTTGTTTCTTAACTCTCGTTCTGTGTGTGTGTGTGTGTGTGTCTCACTCTGTCTTACTCTCCTTCTCTCTCTCTCTCTCTCTCTCTCTCTCTCTCTCTCTCTCTCCATCCTCTGTTTCTGTCTGTTTCTCTCTCTCTCTCTCTCTCTCTCTCTCTCTCTCTCTCTCTCTCTCTCTCTCTCTCTCTCTCTCCCTCCTCTGTTTCTGTCTGTTTCTCTCTCTCTCTCTCTCTCTCTCTCTCTCTCTCTCTCTCCCTCCTCTGTTTCTGTCTCTGTTTCTCTCTCTCTCTCTCTCTCTCTCTCTCTCTCTCTCTCTCTCTCTCTCTCTCGCTTTCTCTCACTAACTCACTCTCTATATCCTTCCGAACCTCCGGACATTGCATCAGAATGGATCGAATGCTGTCATTACTCCTGTCTTCCGCCCAAGGAAAAGCAGTCGCCAGTTTCTGTCACTCTTGCTCTGCTTTTTATTTGTTTGATCTCAGTGTGTGTGTGTGTGTGTGTGTGTGTGTGTGTGTGTGTGTGTGTGAGTGCGCGCGCGCGCGTGCGTGCAATCGAGCGTGTATGTGTGCGCGCACGCTCACGCGCGTGTGTATCCTGGTGTGTTGTGTATGTGTGTGCTTTGTGCGTGCTGTGCGTGCGTGTGTATGTGTGTGTGTGTGTTGTGTTGTGTGTGTGTGTGTGTGTGTGTGTGTGTGTGTGTGTGTGTGTGTGTGTGTGTGTCCGTTTTGTGCGTGTGTGTTTTCATGTGTATGGTGTGTGTGTTTTGTGCTTGTTGTGTACATTGTTGTGCTATTAATACATTTCATGTCAAGAATTATGTCACGTTATATGTTTTGCATGTAGGACGTATAATATAAATTATCGACCAGTTTCTAGACTTAGACATGTGCACTCTAATGTTCACCCGCACACACGCACACACACACACACACACACACACACACACACACACGCGCGCGCGCGCGTGCACACACACACGCTCACTCACTCACGCACGCACACACACACATACCTACATACATGAATACATACATACATACATACATACTCTCTCTCTCTCTCTCTCTCTCTCTCTCTCTCTCTCTCTCTCTCTCTCTCTCTCTCTCTCTCTCTCTCTCTCTCTCTCTCGCACGCGCACATACACTATCAATGTGAATTTTGTCCCTCCCCCCTCCCTCCTCTCAGCCTCACCACTACGTCCTTCCGGCTCCCCCACCCACCCACCCACCCCCACACACCCCACCCAGAAACCCTCCCCCACCCCCACACTTACCCCCCAAATCCTACCCCTACACCACTCGCCCTCCAAAACGGGAGAGACAGCCAGAGTGACATGAGGAAGATCAAAGAGCACCCCCCCTGTCAAAAATCGGTCCCCGGGTCAAAGCGACACGGAGGAAAACGTTCGATTTCACAAGCACTCTCACAGAGCCGTTCTTTCCCTCCTCCCACCAGGACAGTCTGAATGGTGGGCTGATTGTCACTGAAAAGCCAGGATTTCACTCTCTTCGTTACGAACGTTGCTCTGAAAGCCAGCCACTCTCTTCGTGACAAACCTGTCGCCATGCAGTGTGAAATTAATGCACTCTTGTCAAGTGCCCCCTCCACGTCACACACACACACACATACACACACACACACACACACACACACACACACACACACACACACACACACACACACACACACACACACACTCACACACGCACGCGCACACACACACACACACACACACACACACACAC
>NC_134882.1:10091051-10098551 GCF_041734735.1 Babylonia areolata
GCCTGACCAGCAGTGTAATCCAACGAGCTTAGTCAGGCCTTGAGAAAAAAAATAGTAATAAAATATAATAACAATAATAATAATAATAAGACACTATAATAATGATGATTAATGAGCAAATAAACGTAAAGCATGCGCACACATACACACACACACACACACACGCACACACACACACACATGCATAACAGATATGCAACAAACATGCAGTTTCACAGATATGAAAGCACAAATAAATACACACAAACGTACACGAGCAGAAAGAAACTATAATGAGTAATTAAATAAAATGATGCCACATGTTTTAACACTGTGTAATTGTCGAAATCAAAGTGGGGTTATTTACCTAAGCTTAAAACAAGCCTTTAGGAGTTCATCCCTTCTTTAGAATGCACGAAATATGTACTTTGCGACATCTCTAGTTTGCATTCACATCTTCGTTTTTTGACACCTGTGCAAAACTGCCCATGTTTTAAAAGTTATTTCTCTCTTAAAGGTCTGTAGACATCGTACTTCAGCAGAAACGTTCATTCCTGTTTGATTACAGAAAGATCTTATCGTTATTACTGTATCAAGCAACGTTGCCTCTTTAAATCAAATTACTAAAAAAAAAAATTTTAAAAAAAATCCTTGTGACAGATGCCAAACCACCTACTGGGCTTCTTGTGTTTAAAAAAAAGCCTGCTTTGATCAATACGGGTTTTCAGATGTTTGGTTAGAATTTTCATACAAGGGATGGCAGACTGTTTTCAACAGGATTGGTCCAGTACATTAAAAAATGATTCCAGTGTCGTTTCGAAACATATCGTTCATCGAAATCACTTTTACTGCCAAAACTTTATTTGACATTGTTAACTACTAACATATTCTGGATGCATTTGTAAAGTTTAGACGTGCTTGCTGTCTCCCTTTATCTGCGCTCATAACTATAATAATGATGATAAATGAGCAAATAAATGTAAAACTGTGTGTGCGTATGTGTTAGGGTAGCTGTTAGATACACATGTATTGTTAAAATGTATGTATGCAGTGTGTGTGTGTGTGTGTGTGTGTGTGTGTGTGTGTGTGTGTGTGTGTGTGTGTGTGTGTGTGTGTGTGTAGTCATATTTTGGTGTGTGTATGTAACACAGATGTAATGTTTTATGTTAACAAAGCGTTTTTGTAAAGCACCTAGAGCAGATTTCTGGATAGTGTGCTATATAAGTATCCATTATTATTATCATATTATAACTGAAGTTGCACAGCAGGGGAAACATAAATGGCAGGCATGGGATACAACTGTTGCCCGGACTTAGGGAAATGTTTCTTTCGCTCTTCGCTGATGATATTGCTCTCATCGATCTCAGCTACTCTATCTAGTCTGCCAATCAAAATCAAATATATAATCTCCAGAGAGCATCTGACAGACTTGGCTTAAGAGAGAGAGAGAGAGAGAGAGAGAGAGAGAGAGAGAGAGAGAGAGAGATGAAAGAGCAGGAAAACACACACAGTACGCCTTTAACTCTCTCCATACGAACGGCGAAAGAGACGACATTAACAGCGTTTCACCCCAGTTACCATCATCAAATATTGCACGCGGAAGGCTCTTATACTCAAGAGGTGAATGTTGACAAAGAATACCACAATTCTGACGACGGAAGCTAAAGGTTGGGTCATTCAGACACCCACTGGACATCCGAGGGGTCTGTGTAGAGGAGAAGAGAGGACTGGCCGTACTGAGTGAGTTAAGCAGACCACCATAATTATCACTTAACATGTATCACAAACAAATATGTCTGTCCGTCTGTCTGTGTATCTATCTATCTATATTAGTATTATTATTATTATAGAAACGTGTCTGTCTGAGTGTCTGTTTATGTATACAGGAAGATATGTATTTATAACACAGAGAGACGGAGGGAGGGGGGGGAGAGTGAGAGAGAGAGAGAGAAAAGAGAGAGAGAAGAGAGATAGTAAGATTGATTGATAGAGGGGAGGGGAGAGAGAGAGAGAGAGAGAGAGAGAGAGAGAGAGAGAGATAATGACTGACACAAAGAGAGAGAGAGAGAGAGAGAGAGAGAGAGAGGATTGTGAATGATTCCCTTGCTATTTTTCTCTCCCCTCGAGCATTTTCCTCTCACACTGACACAGGGGAGAGTATCGACAGTTCCACGCTGCACAAGGGCCGTAACTAGCCGGATTTTGACAGTCCGCCAGCAGTTGAGAAAGGGAGAAGACGTAATCAGCTAATCAGCCCGATAGCTTTTAACACCTCCCCAGTGCTCTTGTTAACAAGACCGCTACTCAGGCTCATTAGCAGGAAGGGATGCAATAAAGGAAGAAAGAAAATGATGAAAGAAAACGGAAACAGAGGAACGAGTTTTTTTGTATGGAGAAAAGACACAAAACAAAAGAAAGAAAAAAACTGAAGGAAACGATAAAGAAAAATGAATAAACTAATGAATAACAGAAGAAGGCTTAAAACTCGTGCATTCTCCTTTCTCGTTTGTGGACGCTCTGTTGTACTTATTCTTCAGAAACGTGTAGACTAACAGTGGTTGAAAGGCACATACAACGAGACGGCAGAAATCTGAAGAAATCCTGTCTCAAACACAGTCGATGGTTGAGTAACTTCTTGCTTACACCGATTGATCAAGATCGGTGACCGTTCAGTGAGCGAGGCAGGGCCAATAGGGAGGGAGGGAGGAGAAGGAGGAGACACGTTCCGCTACATGTTGAGCTCAACGACGTGTTGGCGTGATGCCCTCAAGGTCAGGTTGTTCGTGGCTTAGGCCTCGCTCCGTGGAAGGCGGTGTGGTTCGAGACGCGGAGTCCTGGTGAAAACATTCTCTCTTGCTTCCTTTTTAGATTACATTGCTCCTCCGTCTTGTGGAGTGATGATGGCCTTGTGGGCAACGCGCCCACCTTGAAAACGAGAGAATCTGAGCGCATCGGATCGACTCCCACACTCTCCACTACCCCCCGCCCCCCCCTCCCCCCGTGCTCCCCTCTCCACTAAACCCTGAGTGATGGTCATGACGCTAGGTTTTTGAATGAGACGAAAAACCGAGGCACCATATGTAGGTTGCGCTTAGCGCACGTAAAAGTACTCACGGCAACAACAAAAAGTTGTCCCCGGCAAAATTCTATAGAAAAATCTACTTTGATAGGAAGATCAATTCACTTTGACAGTAGACAGAAAAATGAAAAAAGAGAGAGAAAAAAAAAAAAAAACAGGTGGCGATTCACTGTAGTGACGACTTCTCCTCCTAAGGAAAGCAGCCCGAATTTCACAGAGAGAAATCTACTGTGACAAAGAGTGATAAATGCAATACAAATGCAAAATATTTCAGCTGAATCCACCAGCCCCCTAGTGAAGGGAGAGAGGGGCGTGGGGATCAGAACACATGAACCCCAGCGCCACTTCCCTGGCGGCAGTATTTCGAAGACGAAAATAATGTTCCTTTTGGAGCAGCTGGAACATTTCTCTGGAAGAGTCGGATACTTGTATCGTGTTCTTCTGCCACAGCTAAGACACGCTTTTTTCTCTTATCTGTAAGGTTCAATAACAAGTGACTCGCACATGAGAGAGAGAGAGACACACACACACACACACACACACACACACACACACACACACACACACACACACACACACACACACACACACGCACATGCACGAACTACCCCCACCCCCACCCCCCACCCCCACCCCCACACACACACACATGCACGACCCCACACACACACACACACACGCGCACGCACACACGCACGCGCGCGCGCACACACACACACACACACACACACACACACACACACACACACGGAAAAAGAGAGAGAGAGATCACAGGAGCACAATCAGCCAAAGACTATTTCGTGACAGTGAACAGTCCTTTGGACATGATCTTAGTGAACCGGGCTGTGTGTCACACAAGACACTTTAAACATAACGTCAAGTACGATCAGTTTGTATCGACTTAGGATCATGTCCATGAGTTTGTATCGACTTAGGATCATGTCATGGACCTTTTTAAAAGGCCGACACTTAAAAGATAACGTCAAGTACGATCAGTTTGTATCGACTTAGGATCGTGTCATGGACCTTTCTACAAGGCCGACACTTTAAAGATAACGTCAAGTACGATCAGTTGGTATCGACTTAGGATCATGTCCATGAGTTTGTATCGACTTAGGATCATGTCCATGAGTTTGTATCGACTTAGGATCATGTCAAAGACCTTTCTACAATGCCGACACTTTAAAGATAACGTCAAGTACGATCAGTTTGTATCGACTTAGGATCATGTCATGGACGGGCCGGGCCAGTGTACGGAGTCCTTGTGAAGATCAGGCATCTGCTCTCTTTTGTTTCGGGGTGTTGGGTTTGGTTTTGTTTTTGTTTTTCAAAACGGATGTTGTGCCGCATTTGTGGATCAGTCATCACGCTTAGACACCTCTTTGAAATTTGAAATAGAAAACACTGTCATTACAGCTTTTGAAGAGAAGGCCTTGTCCATCATTTTGTTGATCATATGATAATTATAATATATATATATATATAGTATGTATGTATGTATATATGTATTTATATATATATACTAGAAATTAACAAATAATGAGACCAGGAGATGAAATGATTAACAAATAGTAGACTGGTAACTCTCTCCATTACACAAGGTACGTAACTTCAAGTCAGTGATGCTTACGCTACCGATTCAGCCAGCACACAGGTCTGGGTTTGTTCCAATGTACCTTTTATTTACCTGTGTGCTAGCTGAATCGGTAGCGTAAGCAGCACTGACTTGAAGTTATGTACCTTGTGTAATGGAGAGAGTTACCACTCTGTACTATAATACATATATATATATATATATATATATATTCACACATATATATATATAATAATAATAATAATAATGGATACTTATATAGCACACTATCCAGAAATCTGCTCTAGGTGCTTTACAAAAACGCTTTTGATAACATAAAACATTATATCTGTTACATACACACACCAAAATGTGACCACACACACACACACACACACGCACGCACGCACGTACGCGCACACACACACGCACGCACGCACACACACACACACACACACACTGCATACATACATTTTAACATACATGTGTATCTAACAGCTACCCTAACAAATACGCACACATAGGCAGGCACAAACTTACATAAACACACGCACACACAATACACATTCATATACATGCATGTAGTTGTGGACCTGCCACAATTGAACTTATTGCTGAGGGAAAAGGTGAGTTTTGAGACGAGATTTAAAAGATGCGAGGGAATCAGAGTGACGGAGGTTATTAGGGAGCTTGTTCCACGTCTTTGGCGATTGAAAAGAAAACGATCTGTGTCCATAGGTCTTACTTCTGACGTGAGGTATCCTGAGAAGTCGAGTATCAGAGGAAGAACGGAGCTGGCGAGACGGGGTATAGATATGGATGAGTTCAGAAAGATACTTGGGGCCAGATCCATTGACTGCAGAAAAGGTCAGAGTGGATAGCTTATAGTCTATTCGATCAGAAACAGGCAACCAGTGGAGAGACTGAAGGAGAGGAGAAACATGGTCAAATTTAGAAGCTCTGCAAATGAGTCTGGCAGCGTTATTCTGAATTCGTTGGAGTCTGTCTAACAGGTATTTGGGAAGGCCGACCAAAAGAGAGTTGCAGTAATCCAATCTTGAGAGAACCAGAGAGCATACAAGTGTCTTGGTTGCATCGGTTGAGAGATAGTGGCGGATAGAGCTGATTCTACGCAGTTCCAAATAGGCAACTTTACAGATATTCGAAATGTGCTGTTGGAAGGAAAGAGACTGGTCCAGGATTACACCAAGACTGCGAACAGAGGGAGAAAGTGAAACAGGTGTGCTATTGATCAGAACAGAGTCAGGAAAGGAAGGATGTTGACGAAACTTCTTTGGACAGGTTATCATCAATTCAGTCTTATCATCATTTAATTGCAGCTTGTTGAGAGTCATCCAGTCCTTTAGGCCAGCAATGCACTCCTGTGTTTGAGTCACCAGTGCATCAAATTCAGCTATGGAAGCCGACTGATAAAGTTGTGTGTCATCAGCAAAGCTCTCATGCGACATCGCATGATGACTGATGACATCCGACACAGGAGCCGCATACAGCACGAAAAGAACAGGACCTAGGACGGACCCTTGTGGGACACCATATTTCAAGGCAGATATTCTAGAGTATGTACCATTTACACACACTTTCTGTGTACGATCTGACAGGTAAGACGTGATCCATGCTAGTGCAGTGTCACGAATACCAAAGGAAGTTTTAAGTCTGTTCAAGAGGATAGAGTGGTCGATAGTGTCAAAAGCTGCTGACAAATCTAAGAGAGCGAGAACAGATATCTTATCCTCATCAAATCCCGAAAGCAAATCATTCACTATTCTAAGAAGGGCTGTTTCGCAACTATGACCACGTCTATAAGCTGACTGGTGGGAATTAAGTAAGCCATTCTGCTCCAGATGAGCTAAGAGCTGAGACAATATGATCTTTTCTAGCAGTTTTGATAAAAATGACAGATTAGAGACAGGTCGATAATTTTTCAAGCAATTATGATCCAAAGATGGTTTCTTGATGAGTGGACGTACAATAGCAGACTTGAAGCTTTCAGGGAAACAACCAGACAGCAAGGAAGAATTGATGACATGAGTAATATGTGGCAGTAGAACATCAATACATTCAACCAACAAAGAAGACGGGACAGGGTCAAGCTCACAGGATTTCGGACAAGCGCTCAGACACACTTTCTTCACAAAATCTTCAGTTACCGGTTGGAAACAATGTAAAACAGGACCACTGTACACGCGTTCTTGAACGGGTGAAGAAAGAGACACAACAGAGTCAAGCTTCTCACGAATGCATGATATTTAATATATATATATTGGCCTTAAAAAAATACACCAGTAGACAGAAAAAAAAGAAAAAAATGTGGTGCTGCACTGTGGCTTCAGGGCTCTGTCATAACAACAACAACATGCTTATTGATTTACTCTTTTTTTTTTTCTTTTTTTCTTTTTTTTTTTTTTTTTTTTTTTTTTTTTTTTTTTTTTTTTTTTTCATCGATTCGTTTCTTTTCGTTTCTCTCTCCCTTCAACTGAAATTGGACGGGTGTCAGAAAAAAAAAACGTCACCCAAAGACACGAGCAAATGGTACAGTGCGTGTATAATGTAGTCCACTTTCCGATGTCTAGATTTCAACGTTTACGAGGACTGACTTAAATCGGGGGGGGGGTTTTCGGAGTCTTACTCGGGTGATGAATTCTTTAAACACGAATCCCTCTAAAAGAACAGGTCGCGGTCTTGACCTGTGTGAACGAATATGTATCTGCAAGCACTGGGTCTTTATCTTACCTGGTCATAAAGTATGCTGGGTTGTCCATGCACGTGAGGCAGGGCGTGCCTGTCTCCACCCAACCTCGGGGCTGATAAGACCGTGTTTTAGCCGCTATAAAAGATGAGCTCTCTGTCT
>NC_134882.1:10103551-10126051 GCF_041734735.1 Babylonia areolata
TTACCAATTTCTTTATCATCGATTGTGTTTGCGGCAGGATTTCTTCAGATTTCTACCATCTCGATGTGTCTTCTTCGGCGAACTATCAAAGATCTTCTTCTTCTTCTTCTTCTTCTTCTGCGTTCGTGGGCTGCAACTCCCACGTTCACTCGTATGCACACGAGTGGGCTTTTACGTGTATGACCGTTTTTACTCCGCCATGTAGGCAGCCATACTCCGTTTCCGGGGGTGTGCATGCTGGGTATGTTCTTGTTTCCATAACCCACCAAACGCTGACATGCATTACGGGATCTTTAACGTGCGTATTGGATCTTCTGCTTGCATGTACACACGAAGGGGGTTCAGGCACTAGTAGGTCTGCACATATGTTGACCTGGGAGATCGTAAAAATCTCCACCCTTCACCCACCAGGCGCCGTCACCGTGATTCGAACCCGGGACCCTCAGATTGACAGTCCAACGCTTTAACCACTTGGCTATTGCTCCCGTCAAAGATCTTGATCAATCGGTGAAGGTTACAAGTTCCCTTTATCATCTATTGTGTTTGCGGAAAGATTGTTTCAGTTTTCTGCCACCCCGATGTGTCTTTCAACAACTGTCTGTCTGCCCGCTTCTAAAAAAAAAAGTCCGCAAAGGTTAAACGGAAATGAAGAAAGTACTGTTTTTTAGCCTCTCTCTTTCTTTCTTTTTTTCCCGAGCGTTTTTCTTTCGCGTGTGTGTGTGTGTGTGTGTGTGTGTGTGTGTGTGTGTGTGTGTGTGTGTGTGTGTGTGTGTGTTTTGTGTGTGTGTGTGTGTTTTTTGTTTTTGTTTTTTGTTTGTTTTGTTTTTGTTTTGTTTTTGTGTTCCCCCCACCCCATCCCGTTATGAAACTTGTTTTCCTCTTTTGTTTTTCTTTCTTCATTTCATTCTCTTTTTTTCTTTTTTCCTTTCTTCCATCCATTCCTGCTAACGAACCTGCGTAGTGGTCTTGTTAACAAGAGCACCGGGTAGTGTTAAAAGCTATCGGGCTGATTACGTCCTCTCGCTTTCTCAAATGCTGGCGGACTGTCACGACACGGCTAGTTACGGCCCTTGTGCATCGCATGGCTGTCGATTCTCTCCCCTGTGTCAGTGCAGGAGGAAACAGCTCGTCGGGAGGAGAGAAAAATAACATGGGGATTATTCAGTATCCTCACATCTGTTTGTCTTTTTGTTTCTTTTTCTTCTTCTTTTCTGTTGTTGTTTTTTGTTTCTTTCTTATTTCGTGTGCATTTTCACGCACGCGTATGAAAATCTTACGAACCTTACCTTATCTTACGTACCGGTGCTGGCAACGCAACACCAACGAGCGGCCTACATCTAGGAAAATCGGAAATCCTCAGAAAAGTCAAATAATATCAAAAAGAACAGGTACAAGGCCATCACACCATCTATCGCCTCAAAGAAATAAAGGTAAAGAGAGGGAGCGGCCGGAAGTCTGGCATGAAAGGTAGAGCACGATGCTTTGCAAATCAAACAAATATCGGCATCATTTCCAAACCAACATTGCTCAAATTTCTACAAAACGGAACAAAGTCTCTGTTGGCTTTTCCAAATACAATAGACTGAACAACACACTAGACGCCACGTTCTTGGCAGTAGAGATCTTTTCCCACCCCTCTTGCGGCCAGTCAGTGGCAGCCTCTGAGCGTGTGTGTATTTGTGTGTTTGTGTGTCTGTGTGGTCTGTGTGTTTGTGTGCGTGTGTGCGTGCGCGAGGATGTAAGTGTACACGAGTGTCAGGAGAGTTCTGTGCGTGTGTGTGGGGGGGGGGGGGGGGGGGGGGGGGGGGGGGGGGGGGGGGGGGGGGGGGGGGGGGGGGGGGGGAGGTGTAGAGGATGAGGTATGTGTGTGTATGCATGCCTACACTGTGGGAGCAACGGAATATTGGAACGTGCGGGTGTGCATATATACATTTGTATATATGTGTGGGGGCTTGGGGGTGGGGGATATGGCGTATGTGTGTGCGCTTGTACAAGTAAGTGTGCCTCTATGTGTGTGTGTGTGTGTGTGTGTGTGTGTGTGTGTGTGTGTGTGTGTGTGTGTGTGTGTGTGTGTGTGTGCCGTTGAAGCTGCGATGCGTAGCATAGAAATGAGTGTGTGGAGGAGGGGTGTTAGAGGAGGTGCAGGGTAATGTGTGTGTGTGCGTTTGCTGGGGCTCATGTACGTTTATGTGTATTTGATTGTGCTTTCATATCTGTGAAATTGTATGTTTGGTGCATATCTGTTATACATATGTGTGTGTATGTGTGAATGTGTGTCTGCATGTTTTACATTTATTTGCTTATTTATCATCATTGTTATTTTTTATGGGTTTTTTTTTGGGGGGGGTTTAATTTATCTTCTTTTTTTTCTTCTTTTTTTTGTACGCTTATAGTTGACTTCATCAAGTTTTGCGCCTTATAAATATTATTATTATTAATAGTAGTTCCTTTTTTATGTATTTATCTATTATTTATTTATTTATTTACTTATTTCTTTTTATTTTATTCCTTTTATTTATTTTTTTTTTAATATTGTTATTATCTTTTTTTTCTTTTTTCTCAAGGCCTGACTAAGCGCGTTGGGTTACGCCGCTGGTCAGGCATCTGCTTGGCAGATGTGGTGTAGCGTATATGGATTTGTCCGAACGCAGCGACGCCTCCTTGAGCGACTGAAACTGATACTGATACGTACCTTATCGAGTACGTGTGTGTGTGTGTGTATGTGTGTGTGTGTGTGTGTGTGTGTGTGTGTGTGTGTGTGTGTGTGTGTGTGTGTTAGAAGCTGAAAGAAAAGAAAAACGACCTGATAATTATTGTGCCTAGACAGGCGCAATAGCCGAGTGGTTAAAGCGTTGGACTTTCAATCTGAGGGTCCAAGCTTCGAATCTCGATAACGGCTCCTGGTGGGTAAAGGGTGGAGATTTTTCCGATCTCCCAAGTCAATACATGTGCAGACCTGCAAGTTCCTGAACCCCCTTCGTGTGTATATTCTGGCAGAAGATCAAATACGCAGCGGTCAGCCGGCTCTACCTAGGTAGGGAACTTGTACAAATGACTTCGCTGTAAAGTTATGGCGCGTTTTCAGACCGAGGATAGGCGCTATGTAAGAATCGGTATCATCACCATCATCATAAAAATGTTTTGTGTTTCAAGCTTCCATAAAAAAAAGAGTGAATTAGCAAAAAACAAAGAAACATCCTCCAATCCCCGGCAGGAAATAATTATTGGAAAATAAATCCTGGTCGTGCGCTTTGGATTTGTGTCAATGATCACATAATTTCACCGCTTCCTGCACTGCCACTGAAGTGAAACCTGAGATGCTGGCATTGTGGTGGTGATTCCGTCGTCAATCAAAGGAGAGGGATGATGAAAGTGACAAGAAAAAAAATGACTTTAAGAACGATGCAATAAACGCCTAATTAAGATTCTATTGGACACAAATTCATCTCAAACGTTGCAGAACCACTTCTTTATCATTCTACAACATTTCCGTTCTTTCCTCTTAGGTTTTGTTTCTTAACTCTCGTTCTGTGTGTGTGTGTGTGTGTGTGTGTGTGTGTGTGTGTGTGTGTGTGTGTGTGTGTGTGTGTCTCACTCTGTCTTACTCTCCTTCTCTCTCTCTCTCTCTCTCTCTCTCTCTCTCTCTCTCTCTCTCTCTCCCTCCTCTGTTTCTGTCTCTGTTTCTCTCTCTCTCTCTCTCTCTCTCTCTCTCTCTCTCTCCCTCCTCTGTTTCTGTCTCTGTTTCTCTCTCTCTCTCTCTCTCTCTCTCTCTCTCTCTCTCTCTCTCTCTCTCTCTCTCTCCCTCCTCTGTTTCTGTCTCTGTCTCTGTCTCTGTCTCCCTCTCTCTCTCTCTCTCTCTCTCTCTCTCTCCCTCCTCTGTTTCTGTCTCTGTTTCTCTCTCTCTCTCTCTCTCTCTCTCTCTCTCTCTCTCTCTCTCTCTCTCGCTTTCTCTCACTAACTCACTCTCTATATCCTTCCGAACCTCCGGACATTGCATCAGAATGGATCGAATGCTGTCATTACTCCTGTCTTCCGCCCAAGGAAAAGCAGTCGCCAGTTTCTGTCACTCTTCCTCTGCATTTTATTTGTTTGATCTCAGTGTGTGTGTGTGTGTGTGTGTGTGTGTGTGAGAGCGCACGCACGCGCGTGTATGTGTGCGCGCGCGTGAGCGCGTGTGTGTCCTGGTGTGTTGTGTATGTGTGTGCTTTGTGCGTGCTGCGCGTGCGTGTGTATGTGTGTGTGTGTTGTGTTGTGTGCGTGTGTGTGTGTGTGTGTGTGTGTGTGTGTGTGTGTGTGTGTGTGTGTGTGTGTCCGTTTTGTGCGTGTGTGTTTTCATGTGTATGGTGTGTGTGTTTTGTGCTTGTTGTGTACATTGTTGTGCTATTAATACATTTCATGTCAAGAATTACGTCACGGTATATGTTTTGCAAGTAGGACGTATAATATAAATTATCGACCAGTTTCTAAACTTAACTTAGACATGTATACTCTCATTTTCACACACACACACACACACACACACACACACACACACACACGCTCACTCACTCACGCACGCACACACACACATACATACATACATGCTCTCTCTCTCTTTCTGTCTCTCCTCTCTCTCTCTCTCTCTCTCTCTCTCTCTCTCTCTCTCGCACGCGCACATACACTATCAATGTGAATTTTGTCCTTCCCCCCTCCCTCCTCTCAGCCTCACCATTACCTCCTTCCGGCTCCCCCACCCACCCACCCACCCACCCAGAAACCCTCCCCAACCCCCACACTTACCCCCCAAATCCTACCCCTACACCACTCGCCCTCCAAAACGGGAGAGACAGCCAGAGTGACATGAGGAAGATCAAAGAGCACCCCCCGTGTCAAAAATCGGTCCCCGGGTCAAAGCGACACGGAGGAAAACGTTCGATTTCACAAGCACTCTCACAGAGCCGTTCTTTCCCTCCTCCCACCAGGACAGTCTGAATGGTGGGCTGATTGTCACTGAAAAGCCAGGATTTCACTCTCTTCGTTACGAACGTTGCTCTGAAAGCCAGCCACTCTCTTCGTGACAAACCTGTCGCCATGCAGTGTGAAATTAATGCACTCTTGTCAAGTGCCCCCTCCACGTCACACACACACACACACACACACACACACACACACACATACACACACACACACACACACACACACACACACTCACACACGCACGCGCACACACACACACACACACACACACACACACACACACACACACACACACACACACACACACACACACACACATGGAGAATCCTTCTTGTCTCTGTCGTCAGGGCTTCGAAAGGAGAGCAAAGTGCCCCGTGGAAAACTTGTAGAATTGTTTCATATTGTATTGTAATGTATTGTATTGTATTGTATTGCATTGCAATCTATTATGTTACTATCTTTTGTCACAATATATTTTCTGTGTGAAATTCGCGCTGCTCTCCCCAGGGAGAGTGAGTCGCTACACTGAGAGCGCCACCCTTTTTTGTATTTTTTTCCTGCCTGCAGTGTTTTTATTTATTTCTCCTATCGAAGAGGATTTTTCTACATAATTTTGCCAGGGACAACATGCAGTGGTTTTTTTGTTTTTTTTTACGTGCGCTAAGTGCATGCTGCACACGGGATCTCGCTTCATGTTCTCATCCGAATGACTAGCGCCCAACCCATCACTCAAGGTCTAGTGAAGGGGGAGAAATTAATGGCGACTGTTCCGTGATTCGAGCCAGTGCGCTCAGATTCTCTTGCTTTCTAGGCCATCACTCCACATAAACATGTATTGCATTGTACTGCATTGCATTGCATTGCATTGTATTGTATTTTATTATTTTCATTTTTTGTCACAACAGAATTTTCTATTTGAAATTCGGGCTGCTGTCCCCCTGGGGAGGTGGGGGCGGGGGAGCGTATCGCCACAGTACATCGCCACCCATTTTTTGTTCTGTGTTGCCAGTGTATTTGTTTGACTATCAAAGTAGGTTTTTTTCTACACCGTTTGCCCGGGACAACCTTTTTGATGCCATGGGTTCTTTTACGTGCTCTTAACTCTCTCCATACGAACGGCGAAAGAGACGACGTTAACAGCGTTTCACCCCAATTACCACCATCAAAATATTGCAAGCGGAATGCTTTTATACTGAAGAGGTGAATGTTGACAAAGAATACCACAATTCTGACGACGGAAGCTAAAGGTTGGGTCATTCAGACACCCACTGGACATCCGAGGGGTCTGTGTAGAGGAGAAGGGAGGACTGGCCATACTGAATGAGTTAATGCATGATGCACACGGAACCTAGATTTATTGTCTCATCCAAATGACAAACGTCCACCACTCAAGGTCAAGAGAAGGTTGGGGGGCGTGGGGGGGGGGGGGGTGAGGAGTGCTACCGAGTGTGGAATTCGAGCCTATGATCTCAGAGTCTCTCACTTGTCTCATCCAAATGACAAACGTCCAACACTCAAGGTCAAATCGAGAAGGGGGCCCGGGGGGCGGAGGGGGGGGGGGTGCTAGCGAGTGTGGAATTCGAGCCTGTGATCTCAGAGTCTCTCACTTCCAAAGCGGACGTGTTACCACAAGACCAACCCTCACCCAAACGAATGGAGCAAACCGGCATGAATATTACGATATCCTAGGATTTGGAATTTTTCTGTTCTCATTCATATCAATATCTCTGTCCACTCATAATCAGCGTTGAATCACTGATAAGCTGTGTGACAATTTTGGAGAGAAAAAAATCATTACGTTTCCCTTTGAAGTGTTCGCCTGTAAACCAACAAATGACGTTTAGTGATGTGGTTCCCACTGTGATTACACGGAGGGCTGGTGGTTATGTGTGTGTATGTAGCTTCATTATTGGTATAATGATGCCTACTAGCTGTAGTTGTATATGTGTTATTATCAGGTCTTTGCAGACTGTTTCCAGGTCATCGTGGAAACTAAACCTCCCTCTCTCTCTCTCTCTCTCTCTCTCTCTCTCTCTCTCTCTCTCTCTCTCTCTCTCTCTCTCTCTATCTATCTATCTATCTATCTCTATCTCAGCTTCTAAATCAGTTTCGGCTAAGTCTGTTTATGGCATCTCATAAAGAAAGCGTTGTAAAGAATTTGTACATTTACTTGTATAAAGCATTTAAGTTACGGTTAATTATGATATCATAATTCCTTTGATGATTGTTTCACCGTGTGTACTTGCATGTTTAATAATGTTGAATACTGCACCCCTTCATGAGAGGCAATGGTCAAAATGAATAAATCATCCAAATCCGAATCTCTCTCTCTCTCTCTCTCTCTCTCTCTCTCTCTCTCTCTCTCTCTCTCTCTCTCTCTCAGACAGAGAAATGGGGAAAGCTAAACATGAAAATTAAGAACTCTTCCTTTGGGAAATATCCTAAAATGCAGATTATAATTTTCGTAATGATCGTAATTGACTAAATGTTGGACACAGAGAGAATGGAAGGCAGTCTGTGTGTGTGTGTGTGTGTGTGTGTGTGTGTGTGTGTGTGTGTGTGTGTGTGAGTATAATGTATTTCTGCATTGCATTTCATCAACGTGAAATACATGATATAAAAGAAAAAGTTCTGAACCACAATAGGACCCTTGAATTATTTTCGCGGAATATCGTTTACGATTTAAATGACAGTTTCCAGCACACACATTTCGGGTCTAGAAACACTATTCTGATTTTGATCGATCTATATGACAATACCCCCCTCACCTCCAAACGCTCCCCCTCCCCCCCCTCCCCTTGTGCTGGCCCTCTCCCATCTCATGCACCTGTATTTTCGGTTTTGTTTTTTAACAGCAGTAGTACGTGGGCTCTAAAGGCATTAACCAATGTACATGACTGTGGTCTAAGAATCAGTCTACAGCGATGGTGCATTTATGTCACTAAAAATTACAGTACCCAGGTATTCACCCATGCAAAGTGTGCTTCTGCTTGAGCTTACACGTGTGCAGACACGCACTCATACGTATACACACACGCGTTTGCGCGTGCGACAACACTTACTCATACTAACATGCGTGCTGATGTGTGTTGTTCTGTTAGCCATCTCTCTCAATCTCTCTCTCTCTCTCTCTCTCTCTCTCTCTCTCTCTCTCTCTCTCTCTCTCTCTCTCTCTCTTTCTTTCTTTCTTTCTTCCTCTCTATGTCTCTCGATAATTGTTTCTCTCTGCTCATCTCTAGAGGTCTGTTGTCCTCGGTCTCTATCTTCCACGTTCTGCCCACTCCTTTTGCATCCGTGAATGCATGCACACACACACACACACACACACACACACACACACACACACACACACACACACACACCATACACACACACCACACACCATACACACACAAACACACACACACACACACACACACACACACACACACACACACACACACACACACACACACACACACACACACACACACACACACACACACACAGATTTAAACACCATGGACGTAAACAAAAACCTTACTAACGACATGCACCAGATCCCACTAGCAGTCTATCAGAAACCTGCCAACTTGAGATTGTCTCGTGGCGGCAATAAATCAAACTGGTGTGACCGATTTTATCGCTGCACGTTGTGGACCTACAGTCTGACATCTTTACAACAATGTGTTAACTGCATCAGTAACCCCCACTGCCCACTCCCCCAACCCATCTCCCAGTTTCTCACTCGTTCCTCACACGCTTCTATCAGCTTCTTTTGCACATGGAAACGACCTCAGAATGGAGGTTGAACTTTGAACCAGGCAACCGGCAATACCAAAAAAAAACATTTAAGGAACAAAATTCACAACGAAATGAGAGAGTGAAAGAGAGTGACAGATGCAGAGGCAGAGAGACGGAGAGACAGAGAGAGAAAGGCAGAGAAAGAGAGAGACCAAAAGAGACATTGACTCTTTGAGAGACTCATTGTGAACGAACGAACGAACGAACGAACGAACGAACGAACGATTTATTCAATATAAGGCCATTGCCCCATTTGAAGGGGTCAAACAAAAGTAAAGAAACTTTTCTACCTTATATAATGTTATGAATATTGTTAACATACAAATAACATACGGACACAAAAGTATTGCGTGAACAATACTCAGATTCCAAGAGAAAAACAACAAAACGAACAAGCAACAAAAAAGCAATCGTCTTTGCATTACTCTCTGACATCGAACAATTCTGTTGCGTTCTCACGCCTCTTCAAAGCTTTGTATATATATAGAGAGAAATTTATCATTATATTTTCATTTTTTGATGAAAAGAGCATTTGTAACGAAAACAGGTTCTGCCTATCGTGATAAATATGTGGTATAAATTTTGTTCTTAAATCGTGAAGACAGTGGCAGCGTAATACAAAGTGGACTTCATCTTCAGTTTCTTCTTTACACAATGGACACACATTGACTCTTTGAGAGACTCATTGTGAGAGACTCAATGTTAGACCTCCGGCCTGTAAACATCTGAGGTGCACATGCACACACATGATTACAGAAAGAAACAGTATCAGTATCAGCATCTCAAGGAAGCGTCACTGCGTTCGGACAAATCCATATACGATACACCACATCTGCAAGCAGATGCCTGACCAGCAGTGTAATCCAACGAGCTTAGTCAGGCCTTGAGAAAAAAATAGTAATAAAATATAATAACAATAATAATAATAATAATAATAATAATAATAATAATAAGACACTATAATAATGATGATTAATGAGCAAATAAACGTAAAGCATGCGCACACATACACACACACACACGCGCGCGCGCGCGCGCACACACACACACACACATGCATAACAGATATGCAACAAACATGCAGTTTCACAGATATGAAAGCACAAGTAAATACACACAAACGTACACGAGCAGAAAGAAACTATAATGAGTAATTAAATAAAATGATGCCACATGTTTTAACACTGTGTAATTGTCGAAATCAAAGTGGGGTTATTTACCTAAGCTTAAAACAAGCCTTTAGGAGTTCATCCCTTCTTTAGAATGCACGAAATATGTACTTTGCGACATCTCAAGTTTGCATTCACATCTTCGTTTTTTGACACCTGTGCAAAACTGCCCATGTTTTAAAAGTTATTTCTCTCTTAAAGGTCTGTAGACATCGTACTTCAGCAGAAACGTTCATCCTGTTTGATTACAGAAAGATCTTATCGTTATTAATGTATCAGGCAACGTTGCCTCTTTAAATCAAATTACTAAAAAAAAAACATTCTTGTGACAGATACCAAACCACCTACAGGGCTTCTTGTGTTTAAAAAAAAAAGCCTGCTTTGATCAATACGGGTTTTCAGATGTTTGGTTAGAATTTACATACAAGGGATGGCAGACTGTTTTCAACAGGATTGGTCCAGTACATTAAAAAAAAATTATTCCAGTGTCGTTTCGAAACATATCGTTCATCGAAATCACTTTTACTGCCAAAACTTTATTTAACATTGTTAACTACCAACATATTCTGGATGCATTTGTAAAGTTTAGACGTGCTTGCTGTCTCCCCTTATCTGCGCTCATAACTATAATAATGATGATAAATGAGCAAATAAATGTAAAACTATGTGTGCGTATGTGTTAGGGTAGCTGTTAGATACACATGTATTGTTAAAATGTATGTATGCAGTGTGTGTGTGTGTGTGTGTGTGTGTGTGTGTGTGTGTAGTCATATTTTGGTGTGTGTATGTGACATACATGTAATGTTTTATGTTAACAAAGCGTTTTTGTAAAGCACCTAGAGCAGATTTCTGGATAGTGTGCTATATAAGTATCCATTATTATTATCATATTATAACTGAAGTTGCACAGCAGGGGAAACATAAATGGCAGGCATGGGATACAACTGTTGCCCGGACTTAGGGAAATGTTTCTTTTGCTCTTCGCTGATGATATTGCTCTCATCGATCTCAGCTACTCTATCTAGTCTGCCAATCAAAATCAAATAAATAATCTCCAGAGAGCATCTGACAGACTTGGCTTGAGAGAGAGAGAGAGAGAGAGAGAGAGAGAGAGACTGAACGGGATGAAAGAGCAGGAAAACACACACAGTACGCCTTTAAGCAGACCACCATAATTATCACTTAACATGTATCACAAACAAATATTTCTCTCCGTCTGTCTGTGTATCTATCTATCTATCTATCTATATTGTTATTATTATTATTATAGAAACGTGTCTGTCTGAGTGTCTGTTTATGTATACAGGAAGATATGTATTTATAACACAGAGAAACGGAGGGAGGGGGGGGAGTGAGAGAGAAAGAGAGAGAAGAGAGATAGTAAGATTGATTGATAGAGGGGAGGGGAGAGAGAGAGAGAGAGAGAGAGAGAGAGAGAGAGAGAGAGAGAGAGAGAGAGAGAGAGATAATGACTGACACAAAGAGAGAGAGAGAGAGAGAGAGAGGATTGTGAATGATTCCCTTGCTATTTTTCTCTCCCCTCGAGCATTTTCCTCTCACACTGACACAGGGGAGAGTATCGACAGTTCCACACTGCACAAGGGCCGTAACTAGCCGGATCTTGACAGTCCGCCAGCAGTTGAGAAAGGGAGAAGACGTAATCAGCTAATCAGCCCGATAGCTTTTAACACCTCCCCAGTGCTCTTGTTAACAAGACCGCTACTCAGGCTCATTAGCAGGAAGGGATGCAATAAAGGAAGAAGAAGATGATGAAAGAAAACGGAAACAGAGGAACGAGTTTTTTTGTATGGAGAAAAGACACAAAACAAAAGAAAGAAAAACCTGAAGGAAACGATAAAGAAAAATGAATAAACTAATGAATAACAGAAGAAGGCTTAAAACTCGTGCATTCTCCTTTCTCGTTTGTGGACGCTCTGTTGTACGTATTCTTCAGAAACGTGTAGACTAACAGTGGTTGAAAGCCACGTACAACGAGACGGCAGAAATCTGAAGAAATCCTGTCTCAAACACAATCGATGGTTGAGTAACTTCTTGCTTACACCGATTGATCAAGATCGGTGACCGTTCAGTGAGCGAGGCAGGGCCAATAGGGAGGGAGGGAGGAGAAGGAGGAGACACGTTCCACTACATGTTGAGCTCAACGACGTGTTGGCGTGATGCCCTCAAGGTCAGGTTGTTCGTGGCTTAGGCCTCGCTCCGTGGAAGGCGGTGTGGTTCGAGACGCGGGGTCCTGGTGAAAATATTCTCTCTTGCTTCCTTTTTAGATTAGATTGCTTCTCCGTCGTGTGGAGTGATGATGGCTTTGTGGGCAACGCGCCCACCTTGAAAACGAGAGAATCTGAGGGCATCGGATCGACTCCCATACTCTCCACTACCACCCCCCCCCCCACCCCCCC
This sequence comes from Babylonia areolata, assembly GCF_041734735.1. Classification (NCBI taxonomy): domain Eukaryota; kingdom Metazoa; phylum Mollusca; class Gastropoda; order Neogastropoda; family Buccinidae; genus Babylonia; species Babylonia areolata. The sequence continues at coordinate 10,115,877 of NC_134882.1, forward strand.
CACCCACCCCCCACCCACCCCCCACACCCCCGTCCCCCCGTGCTCCCCTCTCCACTAAACCCTGAGTGATGGTCATGAAGCTAGGTTTTTGAATGAGACGAAAAACCGAGGCCCCATATGTAGGTTGCGCTTAGCGCACGTAAAAGTACTCACGGCAACAACAAAAAAAGTTGTCCCCGTCAAAATTCTATAGAAAAATCTACTTTGATAGGAAGATCAATTCACTTTGACAGCAGACAGAAAAATGAAAAAAGAGAGAGAAAAAAAAACAGGTGGCGATTCACTGTAGTGACGAGTTCTCCTCCTAAGGAAAGCAGCCCGAATTTCACAGAGAGAAATCTACTGTGACAAAGAGTGGTAAATGCAATACAAATGCAAAATATTTCAGCTGAATCCACCAGCCCCCTAGTGAAGGGAGAGAGGGGCGTGGGGATCGGAACACATGAACCCCAGCGCCACTTCCCTGGCGGAGGTATTTCGAAGACGAAAATAATGTTCCTTTTGGAGCAGCTGGAACATTTCTCTGGAAGAGTCGGATACTTGTATCGTGTTCTTCTGCCACAGCTAAGACACGCTTTTTTCTCTTATCTGTAAGGTTCAATAACAAGTGACTCGCACATGAGAGAGAGAGAGAGACACACACACACACACACACACACACACATGCACGAACCCACACACACACACACACACACACACACACACACACACACACACACACACACACACACACACACACACACACACACACACACACACACACAGAAAAAGAGAGAGAGATCACACGAGCACAATCAGCCAAAGACTATTTCGTGACAGTGAACAGTCCTTTGGACATGATCTTAGTGAACCGGGCTGTGACAAGACACTTTAAACATAACGGCAAGTACGATCAGTTTTTATCGACGTAGGATCATGTCCATGAGTTTGTATCGACTTAGGATCATGCCATGGACCTTTTTACAAGGCCGACACTTTAAAGATAACGTCAAGTACGATCAGTTTGTATAGACTTAGGATCATGTCCCTGAGTTTGTATTGACTTAGGATCATGTTATGGACTTTTCTACAAGGCCGACACTTTAAAGATAACGTCAAGTACGATCAATTTGTATCGACTTAGGATCATGTCCATGAGTTTGTATCGACTTAGGATCATGCCATGGACCTTTTTACAAGGCCGACACTTTAAAGATAACGTCAAGTACGATCAGTTTGTATCGACTTAGGATCCTGTCCATGAGTTTGTATCGACTTAGGATCATGTCATAGACCTTTTTACAAGGCCGACACTTTAAAGATGACGTCAAGTACGATCAGTTTGTATCGACTTAGGATCATGTCCCTGAGTTTGTATCGACTTAGGATCATGTCATAGACCTTTTTACAAGGCCGACACTTTAAAGATAACGTCAAGTACGATCAATTTGTATCGACTTAGGATCATGTCCATGAGTTTGTATCGACTTAGGATCATGTCATAGACCTTTTTACAAGGCCGACACTTTAAAGATGACGTCAAGTACGATCAGTTTGTATCGACTTAGGATCATGTCCCTGAGTTTGTATCGACTTAGGATCATGTCATAGACCTTTTTACAAGGCCGACACTTTAAAGATAACGGCAAGTACGATCAGTTTGTATCGACTTAGGATCGTGTCATGGACCTTTTTACAAGGCCGACACTTTAAAGATAACGTCAAGCACGATCAGTTTGTTTCGACTTAGGATCATGTCATGGACGGGCCGGGCCAGTGTACGGAGTTCTTGTGAAGATCAGGCATCTGCTTTCTTTTGTTTCGGGGTGTTGGGTTTGGTTTGGTTTTTGTTTTTCAAAACAGATGTTGTGCCGCATTTGTGGATCAGTCATCACGCTTAGACACCTCTTTGAAAATTGAAATAAAAAACACTGTCATTACAGCTAAAGAGAAGGCCTTGTCCATCATTTTGTTGATCATATGATAATTATAATATATATATATATGCATATATATTTATATATATATATATATATATATATATATATATATATTCACACATATATATTGGCCTTACAAAATACACCAGTAGACAGAAAAAAAAAGAAAAAAATGTAGTGCTGCACTGTGGCTTCAGGGCTATGTCAAAACAACAACAACAACATGCTTATTGATTCTCATCTTCTTCTTCTTCTTTTTTCTTTTTTTTTTTTCTTTTCTTTTTTTTTTTTTTTTTTTATCTTTTCGTTTCTCTCTCCTTTCATCTGAAATTGGACGGGTGTCAGAAAAGAACGTCACCCAAATACACGAGTAAATGGTACAGTGCGTGTATAATGTAGTCTTCCGATGTCTAGATTTCAACGTTTACGAGGACTGACTTAAATCGGGGGGATTTTCGGAGTCTTACTCGGGTGATGAATTCTTTAAACACGAATCCCTCTAAAAGAACAGGTCGCGGTCTTGACCTGTGTGAACGAATATGTATCTGCAAGCACTGGGTCTTTATCTTACCTGGTCATAAAGTATGCTGGGTTGTCCATGCACGTGAGGCAGGGCGTGCCTGTCTCCACCCAACCTCGGGGCTGATAAGACCGTGTTTTAGCCGCTATAAAAGATGAGCTCTCTGTCTCTGGCAGTAACGTTTGAGTTGACTGTCCATCCTTTTACTTTCTGCTGGTCAAAAGTGGTCTGTCTTTCTGCATCATGAAGTGTCTGATTGTGTTGGCACTGGCTGCTGTGGCTACGGTATGAGTCTTTGTTTTGTGGATTCGTTCGTTCGTGTATTTATTCTTTTATTTTTGTCCAAACATTTGGTCATTGTTTTGTTGTTCTTTTGTGTCTTGCTTTCTTTCTTTGTTTCAGGTCCTTTTTTTCTCCTATTGATCATAACATTTTTACTTATCTTTTAGCTCCAGAACTCAATCGATCGTGACAATCTTCGATCACCTCCTCTTCTGTTAGTTCCATTTATTCTTCATAGTGATAAATCTCTGTGTGTTCAGATGATCAATAAGAAGTACGTTGTTCGCATGGTGTAGTTTTATTGACATTTTACTTGTGATTATGGTTATTATGCGAAGTATTCCATTTGTTATGTTGTGCCTCGAGAATTGTTACATTTCGATCAAAGGTGCACTAGAAATAAAAATCAAACAAATGTTAGCAAAACATGTCTTGAGTAGCCTATCTTCCGTCTGTCGATTTTACCACAGAATGTTTTTATTCAATATTTTTTAGTTACAATTTTTGTCAAAGCATCACCCCTTTCGTACCACATTAATTACATGTATTGTTCGTTTTGAATTCATAATGATCTATCACAGACTTCACCATTCATAATTTCTTCCGACTGAGACAATAAAATGATTCCAATTCCGATTCTGATTCTGATTCATCCTCTCCTTTTCTCTCTCTTTCTCGTAAAATGATAATGATATTATTGATAGCGCATTCAAATAGTGCTTTGAAACCTCTCAAAACGCTTCATAGTAGCACTGCAGCCAGACACAGCACACACACACGTACGCACACACACACACACACACACACACACACACACACACAAACGTACGCACGCACGTACGTACGCATGCACACACGAACACACAAACACGCATGGAAGAGACTGAAATTGATCCACATAATACAAATATGGAATGAGTGTCCTGGTTATGTAGAGACTGTACATAAAACTGAAAGGTTAATTGAACGAGACTTACCTCGTAAGCAGAAGTTTGACTGCAGTTCTACCATAGGAAGGGCACGAGGAAAGAAAGAAGTACAGTTGAGCGCGTGATGTGCGAGCTCACCAGTCTAGTGTGATGCAGAGTTACGAACACCACAGGACGGTCGTCTATTGATGTGAATCGTTGTGCTGTGCTCATTGCGTCTCTCTTTCCCATCCCTTGAGAACTCCTGTTATGTTCATCTTCCCCACTACAGGCCCAGCTGGGAGGGTTCCAGAACATCTTCCAGAACATCCGTGACCAGCTCGAGCAGCAGAACGCCAACGATGACACTATTGACACTCTCCATGGCTGGCGTCTGGAGGACCACCAGACTGATGTCAGTAACTGTGTTGTGTGTGTGCGTGTGTGTGTGTGCGTGTCTGTGTCTGTGTGCCTGTGAGTTAATGTCTGTCCACATTAAGTGATAGTAGACATGAAAAAAAAAACAACAAAAAAAAACAAAGGAGGGGCGGGGGGGGGGGGGGGGGGGCGGGGGAATTGGGAGGGGAAGGGAAAGGGATGAAAACAATACTATTCACATATTCACAACATTGACTTAACAACAATCTGACTAAGAGATAAACTTTCCAATTCTCAAACATACAGGCGTTAAAAAAAAAATGACAAAAAAAAAAAACATTCAAAGGTTACAGCAACAATCCAATAAAACTGTTTTACAAAGATTTGAAGAAAAAGTCAGACAGTGATTAGTCCAAGTTTTCTTATGGTATGTTTACACTGTCTTCTGCATATCTTCCACTGTCTTTTGCATTCACTCTTCTTCTTCTTCTGCGTTCGTGGGCTGCAACTCCCACGTTCACTCGTATGTACACGAGTGGGCTTTTACGTGTATGACCGTTTTTACCCCGCGAATTAGGCATCCATACTCCGCTTTCGGGGGTGTTCCCTCTATCAATGTGGTGTGGGTTTGGGTGGTGTGATATGGTGTGGTGTGGTGTTGTGTGGTGTAGAATGTGGATGTGTGGTGCAGTGTGGTGTGAAGAGGTGTGGTGTGGTAAGGTGTTGTGTGGGGTTGGGTATACTACTTTTGCGTGTTATAGATTTGTATGGGACTCTGAGGTGTGGTGTGTGTTACGGTGTTGTGGGATGGAGTGGGGTGGTGGTGGGTGGGGTGGTAGTCTGTGTCTTGTTGGGTGGTGTGCTGTGCTGTGCTGTGCTGGCGTGTTTCCTTACGACATATCATGATTTCTTATCTTGCAGACTGATCACCTTCTGCTGTTCATCAACGATGGCCGTGACAGCCGGTACTGCTATGTCATCAAGGTGGCGACGAGCTGGGAAAGCCTTCTGGACACTGAGGAAAATGTCTTCAAGATCACCGTGAGTATCGTCATTCTTCTTCTTCTTCCTCCTCCTCCTCCTCATTCTTCTTCTTCTTCTTCTTCTTCTTCTCCTCCTCCTCCTCCTCCTCCTCCACCTCCTCCTCCTCCTCCCTCTTCTTCTTCTTCTTCTGCTCCTCCTCCTCCTCCTCCTCCTCCTCCTCCTCCTTCTTCTTCTTCTTCTTCTTCTTCTCCTTCTTCAACTTCTTCTTCTCCTCCTCCTCCTTCTTCTCCTTCTTCAACTTCTTCTTCTCCTTCTTTTTCTTCTTCTTTTTCTTCTTCTTCTTTTTCTTCTTCTTCTTCTTCTTCTTCTTCTTCTTCTTCTTCTTCTTCTTCTTCTTCTTCTTCTTTATCATCATCATCATCATCATCATCATCATCATCTTGTTGTTTTTTTTCTTCTTCTTCTTCTCCGTCTTCTCCTTCTTCTCCTTCTCCTCCTCCTCCTCCTCCTTTTTCTTCTTCTCCCTGAACTTTGTGAGGCGTCACGCAGAAGAACTGTTTACCAGATGTTTACCAGATTCTTCAAGATCTGTCGAGTGCGTGTCAAAGTGTGGGTCTCTGTAAATGGTTTTCCTTTCCAATCTGCACTGTTGCACATCCATCGCTGCTTGTTTTTTTCTTTGTTGTTGTTGTTGGTGTTGTTGTTTGTTTTGTTTTCTCTTTTTTTGTTGTTGTTGTTGTTGTTTTGTCTGTCTCCTCTTCCGTCTGCCTTCTTCAGCAGTTAACTCACTCAGTACGGCCAGTCCTCTCTTCTCCTCTACACAGACCCCTCGGATGTCCAGTTGGTGTCTGAATGACCCAATCTTTAGCTTCCGTCGTCAGAATTGTGGTATTCTTTGTCAACATTCACCTCTTCAGTATAAGAGCGTTCCGCTTGCAATATTTTGATGATGGTAATTGGGGTGAAACGCTGTTAACGTCGTCTCTTTCGCCGTTCGTATGGAGAGAGTTAACTTGGAGGATTGTTTTAACATGGTCACTGGATCTGGTTACGTGGCCATACCACAAATGAAAACACCTTGGTGACACATGTCTTGTTGCACTGTTGGGCAGGAGGAGATCTACGCCCTCATCAACGATCCCAACCACAGGGAGCGCCCACTTCGCCCTGGTGACCTGGCCAACGACTACCATGACTTCGATGCCGCCAGGGAATGCTCTGGACACGCTACCTACACCATCCGCTACACTCCTTCTTTCGCCTAAACCATCAACGGTCTTCTTTCATAAGTCCATGCAAAGGCACTAATGGTTTTTTTTGGGCAGTTAGTGTCTGTGCTCTATGCCGGATTTGACGCTGTCGGGTTTGTGCATAGATGGGCAGGGATGGATGATATTTGACGATGGGGAATAAAAGTGAAAAAAAAAAACCCAATAATTATGACCATTGCTTCCTCAGTTTTTTGGCGCACGTGGGTGCTTGCACACAACGTAAGTCTGTGTAGTAACTCGGTTTTGTGTGTGTGTGTGTGTGTGTGTGTGTGTGTGTGTGTGTGTGTGTGTGTGTGTGTGTGTGTGTGTGTGTGTGTGTGTGTGTGCCCGTCTGTATGTGTGTGTCCGTCTGTGTGTTTGCGTCCGTCTGTGTGTGTGTGTGTGTGTGTGTTTGTGAGCACACACACACACACACACTCTCTCTCTCTCTCTCTCTCTCTCTCTCTCTCTCTCTCTCTCTCTCTGTCTCTCTCTATCTCTCTTGGAACGTATTAATATATTACAGACTAACATCAAGCTGGCTTCACATGAGGTTTTTCAACAATGGAGCACATGCTTACTCTCTGGTCTCTTATTCTGAAATATTTTTCTCCAAATTTGTAGACCAGACAGCGTTTATTGACTTTGACTCTACCAATAGATTAATGTATTATGGCCAATTCTGACAAAACGAAACAAGGGATAACAGGACATAAATATCTCCACATTTGTTGGTGGGGTTTTTTTCCACATAATTCTGTACTTCTTCTTCTTCTTCTTCTGCGTTCACTCGTATGCACACGAGTGGGCTATTTCGTGTATGACCGTTTTTACCCCGCCATGTAGGCAGCCATACTCCGTTTTCGGGGGTGTGCATGCTGGGTATGTTCTTGTTTCCATAACCCACCGAACACTGACATGGATTACAGGATCTTTAACGTGCGTATTTGATCTTCTGCTTGCATATATCAATCAAATCAAATCAAAAACACTTTATTAATCCATATGGAAATTAAGTTGTGCAATCACAGGCTCATTGTAAACACTGGCATAAAATCATGCGCAACATAAGAAGAGATTAAAACTAGTCAAATAAGAATTCCCAATAGCTGACGATATACTAACCCCCCCACCCCCCACACACACATACTCATGTTAAGACAATAGGGTATTGCACAACAATATTAACAAATGAAAACATCCAACAAAAAAAGGGTATAAGATTACTAAAAATGACATGCGCGCACGCACGCACACACACCCACACACATATACACACACATGCACACACACACACACACACGTTAAGACCATAAGGTATTGTACTACAATACGTAAATAAAAACATCAAGGGAATAAATCGTATATATAAGTAAAATGCACACACACACACACACACACACACACACACACACACACACACACACACTCACACACACACACACAAACAACGTATGCATGCACATAACATATGTCACGCCAATAAGATTAGAACATTAACATTAAGATACATGAAATCCAAGTAAAATAAGAAAATATTTAAAAATCACTTCCGATCACACACACACAAAAATGCTTGCTTGCCCGTGCTCACCCGCTCAGTCCCACATGCACGCATAATGTCTGCTCCCATACACTCGTCTGCTGGTGAAGTTCAGGTGTTGCTGTGGCGAGGTGGCTTGGGGGGTGGGAGGGTTCACTTAGTGTATTGGATGTTTTGATTGTGTGCGCGAATGGCTGTAGGAATAAATGAATTAATGTATCGAGATGTTCTTGCGCGTGGAGCTCTAAACCTACCACTTATGTCTGACCTTCTGTTATTAATGTCATCATGTAGTGGGTGTCTTACGTCGGTCAAAATTGTTATTAGTCTGTCAGTCAGTTTTCTATTGTGCATGTCGCTAAAGGTGTCTTGTCTTATACCCACCACCCCACCCGCTTTCCTAATGACTTTTTCCAACCTGTCTTTGTCATGTTTGGTCAGATTTCCCCCCCAGCACACGGCTCCGTATGTTAAAACACTACAGACAACAGATGTGTAAAACATTTGGAGCATCTGCTTGCATACATTAAAAGATTTCATTTTTCTAAGACAGTACACACGAAGGGGGTTCAGGCACTAGCAGGTCTGCACATATGTTGACCTGGGAGATCGTAAAAATCTCCACCCTTTACCCACCAGGCGCCGTCACCGTGATTCGACCCCGGGACCCTCAGATTGACAGTCCAACGCTTTAACCACTTGGCTATTGCTCCCGTCAAAGATCTTGATCAATCGGTGAAGGTTACAAGTTCCCTTTATCATCTATTGTGTTTGCGGAAAGATTTTTTTTCAGTTTTCTGCCACCCCGATGTGTCTTTCAACAACTGTCTGTCTGCCCGCTTCTAAAAAAAAAAGTCCGCAAATGAAGAAAGTACTGTTTTTTAAGCCTCTCTCTCTTTCTTTCTTTTTTTCCCGAGCGTTTTTCTTTCGCGTTTGTGTGTGTGTGTGTGGGGGGGGGGGGTTGTTTGGTGGTTTTTTTGGTTTTTTGTTGTTGTTGTTGTTGTTGTTGTTGTTTTGTTTTGGCTTGGGGGGTTTTGTTGTGTTGTTTTTTTTGGGGGGTGGGGGGGGGGGTGTGTGTTTTTTGTTTTTTTTGTTGTTGTTGTTGTTTTGTGTGTTCCCCCCCACCCCATCCCGTTATGAAACTTGTTTTCCTCTTTTGTTTTTCTTTCTTCATTTCATTCTCTTTTTTTCTTTCTTTTTTTTTTCCTTTCTTCCATCCATTCCTGCTAACGAACCTGAATAGTGGTCTTGTTAACAAGAGCACCGGGTAGTGTTAAAAGCTATCGGGCTGATTACGTCCTCTCGCTTTCTCAAATGCTGGCGGACTGTCACGACACGGCTAGTTACGGCCCTTGTGCATCGCATGGCTGTCGATTCTCTCCCCTGTGTCAGTGCAGGAGGAAACAGCTCGTCGGGAGGAGAGAAAAATAACATGGGGATTATTCAGTATCCTCACATCTATTTGTCTTTTTGTTTCTTTTTCTTCTTCTTTTCTGTTGTTGTTTTTTGTTTCTTTCTTGCTTGCTTTTTGTGTTTTTTGTTGTTTTTTTCGGTTCTTTTTTTTTTATTTCATGTGCATTTTCACGCACGCGTTTGAAAATCTTACGAACCTTACCTTATCTTACGTACCGGTGCTGGCAACGCAACACCAACGAGCGGCCTACATCTAGGAAAATCGGAAATCCTCAGAAAAGTCAAATAATATCAAAAAGAACAGGTACAAGGCCATCACACCATCTATCGCCTCAAAGAAATAAAGGTAAAGAGAGGGAGCGGCCGTAAGTCTGGCATGAAAGGTAGAGCACGATGCTTTGCAAATCAAACAAATATCGGCATCATTTCCAAACCAACATTGCGCAAATTTCTTCAAAACGGAACAAAGTCTCTGTGGGTTTTTCCAAATACAATAGACTGAACAACACACTAGACGCCACGTTCTTGGCAGTAGAGATCTTTTCCCATCCCTCTTGCGGCCAGTCAGTGGCAGCCTCTGAGCGTGTGTGTATTTGTGTGTTTGTGTGTCTGTGTGGTCTGTGTGTTTGTGTGCGTGTGTGCGTGCGCGAGGATGTAAGTGTACACGAGTGTCAGGAGAGTTCTGTGCGTGTGTGTGGGGGGGGGGAGGGGCGGGGGGGCGGCGGGGGGGGGGGGAGGTGTAGAGGATGAGGTATGTGTGTGTATGCATGCCTACACTGTGGGAGCAACGGAATATTAGAACGTGCGGGTGTGCATATATACATTTGTATGTATGTGTGTGGGGTTGGGGGTGGGGGATATGGCGTATGTGTGTGCGCTTGTACAAGTAAGTGTGCCTCTATGTGTGTGTGTGTGTGTGTGTGTGTGTGTGTGTGTGTGTGTGTGTGTGCCGTTGAAGCTGCGATGCGTAGCCTAGAA
>NC_134882.1:10131051-10141051 GCF_041734735.1 Babylonia areolata
ATCCAAATGACAAACGTCCACCACTCAAGGTCAAATCGAGAAGGGGGGGGGGGGGGGGGGGGTGAGTGCTACCGAGTGTGGAATTCGAACCTGTGATCTCAGAGTCTCTCATTTCCAAAGCGGACGTGTTACCACAAGACCAACCCTCACCCAAACGAATGGAGCAAACCGGTATGAATATTACGATATCCTAGGATTTGGAATTTTTCTGTTGTCATTCATATCAATATCTCTGTCCACTCATAATCAGCGTTGAATCACTGATAAGCTGTGTGACAATTTTGGAGAGAAAAAAATCATTATGTTTCCCTTTGAAGTGTAAACCAACAAATGACGTTTAGTGATGTGGTTCCCACTGTGATTACACGGAGGGTTGGTGGCTATGTGTGTGTATGTAGCTTTCATTATTGGTATAATGATGCCTAATAGCTGTAGATGTATATGTGTTATTATCAGGTCTTTGCAGACTGTTTCCAGGTCATCGTGGAAACTAAACCTCTCTCTCTCTCTCTCTCTCTCTCTCTCTCTCTCTCTCTCTCTCTCTCTCTCTCTCTCTGTTTCTAAATCAGTTTCGGCTAAGTCTGTTTATGGCATCTGATAAAGAAAGCGTTGTAAAGAATTTGTCCATTTACTTGTATAAAGCATTTAAGTTACGGTCAATTATGATATCATAATTCCTTTGATGATTGTTTCACCTTGTGCACTTGCATGTTTAATAATGTTGAATACTGCACCCCTTCATGGCAATGGCCAAAATGAATAAATCATCAAATCCGAATCTCTCTCTCTCTCTCTCTCTCTCTCTCTCTCTCTCTCTCTCTCTCTCTCTCTCTCTCTCTCTCTCTCAGAGAAATGGGGAAAGCTAAACATGAAAATTAAGAACTGTTCCTTCGAGAAATATCATAAAATGCAGATTATAATTTTCGTAATGATCGTAATTGACCAAACGTTGGACACAGAGAGAATGGAAGGCAGTCTGTGTGTGTGTGTGTGTGTGTGTGTGTGTGTGTGTGTGTGTGTGTGTGTTGTGTGTCTGTATATTATCAATGCGTGTCCGTGTGTGTGTGTGTGTGTGTGTGTGTGTGTGTGTGTGTGTGTGTGTGTGTGTGTGTACACACTGCCTCCCATTCTATCTGTATCCAAAGGATAATAACAAGGAAAGTTCTACATTGCGTTTCCTTCCCCTCTCTTTTCCTACTTTCCTCTGGCCCCTCTCTCTCCCCCTCTCTCTCTATCTCTCTTTCTTTCTCTCTCCCTTCTCTCTCTCTCTCTGTCTCTCTGTCTCAGTCAGTCTCAGTCTCTGTCTCTCTCTCTCTCTACCTCTCTTTATCTCTCTCTCTCTCTCTCTGTCCCTCTCTCCCTCTCTCTGTCTGTCTGTCTCTTTCTCTCTCTCTCCCTTCCTCTTTCTCACTCACCTATCCATCTGTCAATCTGTGTGTGTGTGTGTGTGTGTGTGTGTGTGTACACGTGCGTGCGTGTGTGTGTGTGTGTGTGTGTGTGTGTGTGTGTGTGTGTCTGTGTTTTCTTTCTCTTACCACTTTTGAGGGTCACTAGGGACGCCTTGCAGTAAAACCCTCACTATTTATCCAGCGTGCTTTGACAACCCTGATGGCACAGGTCCATTTCATCGTCATCTATCTCCCCCTTGTCTTCTCCACCAGCCATCCTCCTTCCCCGCCTCCCTCAAGTCCCCTGCCCCACCCCCCACCCCCTCCCAGGCCAAACATAGAGGTTCTTCATCACGTGCTTTCCAGTGTCGTAATCTTATCGTTCCTGTTCCCTTCATTAGGGACCCCTGAAAAGGAAACCTGAGGTAAATCAAGCAAAGCAAGCTACACACCCACGTCCAGACGTTCATGGCATGAAAGATGTCTCTCACATTTTGGGTTTTCACCACACAGCTGGTGAAAATGTTCCACTTCTTTTGTCCTTCGGGTGTTCATGAATAGGCTAACATTTTATGATGGACAGATTGATGGTTCTTTTCGATTACAGAATGAAAGAGAGATAATGGATTTTGTGTGTGTGTGTGTGTGTGTGTGTGTGTGTGTGTGTGTGTGTGTGTGAGTATAATGTATTTCTGCTTTGCATGTCATCAACGTGAAATACATGATATAAAAAAAAGAGTTCGGAACCACAATAGGATCCTTGAATTATTTTCGCGGAATATCGTTTACGATTTAAATGACAGTTTCCAGCACACACATTTCGGGTCTAGAAACACTATTCTGATTTTGATCGAACTATATGACAATACCTCCCTCACCTCCAAACGCTCAGCCCCCGCCCCCACACCCCTCCCCTTGTGCTCGCCCTCTCACATCTCATGCACCTGTATTTTCGGTTTTGTTTTTTAACAGCAGTAGTACGTGGGCTCTAAAGGCATTAACCAGTGTACATGACTGTGATCTAAGAATCAGTCTACAGTATCAGTTTCAGTTTCAGTAGCTCAAGGAGGCGTCACTGCGTTCGGACAAATCCATATACGCTACACCACATCTGCCAAGCAGATGCCTGACCAGCAGCGTAACCCAACGCGCTTAGTCAGACCTTGAGAGAAAATAAATAAATAAATAAATAAAAATAAAAATAGAATTAAAAAATATATATATATATATAAATATAAAATAAATAAAATGAATAAATAAATAGATAAATAAATCAATTGATTATAGAAAATAATAATAATAAAAATAAAATAAAAAGAAATAAGTAAATAAATAAGTAAATAATAGATAAATACATAAAAAAAGAACTACTACTAATAATAATAATATTCATAAGGCACAAAAACTTGATGAAGTCAACTATAAGCGTACAAAAAATAAATAAATAAATAAGAAAATAAATAAAGAAATAAATAAGACTGAATTTATTGAGCTACAGCGATGGTGCATTTATGTCACTAAAAATTACAGTACCCAGGCATTCACCCATGCAAAGTGCGTTTCTGCTTGAGCTTACACGTGTGCAGACACACTCATACGTATACACACGCGCGTTTGCGCGTGCGACAACACTTACTCATACTAACATGCGTGCTGATGTGTGTTGTTCTGTTAGCCATCTCTCTCTCTCTCTCTCTCTCTCTCTCTCTCTCTCTCTCTCTCTCTCTCTCTCTCTCTCTCTCTCTTTCTTTCTTTCTTTCTTCCTCTCTATGTCTCTCGATAATTGTTTCTCTCTGCTCATCTCCAGAGGTATGTTGTCCTCGGTCTCTATCTTCCACGTTCTGCCCACTCCTTTTGCATCCGTGAATGCATGCACACACAGACACACACACACACACACACACACACACACACACACACACACACACACACACACACACACACAGATTTAAACACCATGGACGTAAACAAAAACCTTACTAACGACATGCACCAGATCCCACTAGCAGTCTATCAGAAACCTGCCAACTTGAGATTGTCTCGTGGCGGCAATAAATCAAACTGGTGTGACCGATTTTATCGCTGCACGTTGTGGACCTACAGTCTGACATCTTTACAACAATGTGTTAACTGCATCAGTAACCCCCACTGCCCACTCCCCCAACCCATCTCCCAGTTTCTCACTCGTTCCTCACACGCTTCTATCAGCTTCTTTTGCACATGGAAACGACCTCAGAATGGAGGTTGAACTTTCAACCAGGCAACCGGCAATACCAAAAAAACATTTAAGGAACAAAATTCACAACGAAATGAGAGAGAGTGAAAGAGAGTGACAGATGCAGAGGCAGAGAGACGGAGAGACAGAGAGAGAAAGAGAGAGACCAAAAGAGACATTGACTCTTTGAGAGACTCATTGTGAGAGACTCAATGTTAGACCTCCGGCCTGTAAACATCTGAGGTGCACATGCACACACATGATTACAGAAAGAAACAGTATCAGTATCAGCAGCTCAAGGAGGCGTCACTGCGTTCGGACAAATCCATATACGATACACCACATCTGCAAGCAGATGCCTGACCAGCAGTGTAATCCAACGAGCTTAGTCAGGCCTTGAGAAAAAATAGTAATAAAATATAATAACAATAATAATAATAATGATAAATGAGCAAATAATCGTAAAGCATGCTCACACACACACACACACACACACACACACACACATGCATAACAGATGTGCAACAAACATGCAGTTTCACAGATATGAAAGCACAAGTAAATACACACAAACGTACACGAGCAGAAAGAAACTATAATGAGTAATTAAATAAAATGATGCCACATGTTTTAACACTGTGTAATTGTCGAAATCAAAGTGGGGTTATTTACCTAAGCTTAAAACAAGCCTTTAGGAGTTCATCCCTTCTTTAGAATGCATGAAATATGTACTTTGCGACATCTCTAGTTTGCATTCACATCTTCGTTTTTTGACACCTGTGCAAAACTGCCCATGTTTTAAAAATTATTTCCCTCATAAAGGTCTGTAGACATCGTACTTTAGCAGAAACGTTCATCCTGTTTGATTACAGAAAGATCTTATCGTTATTACTGTATCAGGGCACCGTTGCCTCTTTAAATCAAATTACTAAAAAAAAAAAACATTCTTGTGACAGATACCAAACCACCTACAGGGCTTCTTGTGTTTAAAAAAAAAAAAAAAGCCTGCTTTGATCAATACGGGTTTTCAGATGTTTGGTTAGAATTTACATACAAGGGATGACAGACTGTTTTCAACAGGATTGGACCAGTACATTAAAAAATGATTCCAGTGTCGTTTCGAAACATATCGTTTATCGAAATCACTTTTACTGCCAAAACTTTATTTGACATTGTTAACTACTAACATATTCTGGATGCATTTGTAAAGTTTAGACGTGCTTATTGTCTCCCTTATCTGCGCTCATAACTATAATAATGATGATAAATGACCAAATAAATGTAAAAACTATGTGTGCGTATGTGTTAGGGTAGCTGTTAGATACACATGTATTGTTAAAATGTATGTATGCAGTGTGTGTGTGCGTGTGTATGTGTGTGTGTGTGTGTGTGTGTGTAGTCATATTTTGGTGTGTGTATGTAACACAGATGTAATGTTTTATGTTAACAAAGCGTTTTTGTAAAGCACCTAGAGCAGATTCCTGAATAGTGTGCTATATAAGTATCCATTATTATTATCATATTATAACTGAAGTTGCACAGCAGGGGAAACATAAATGGCAGGCATGGGATACAACTGTTGCCCGGACTTAGGGAAATGTTTCTTTTGCTCTTCGCTGATGATATTGCTCTCATCGATCTCAGCTACTCTATCTAGTCTGCCAATCAAAATCAAATATATAATCTCCAGAGAGCATCTGACAGACTTGGCTTAAGAGAGAGAGAGAGAGAGAGAGAGAGAGAGAGAGAGAGAGAGATGAAAGAGCAGGAAAACACACACAGTACGCCTTTAACTCTCTCCATACGAACGGCGAAAGAGACGACATTAACAGCGTTTCACCCCAGTTACCATCATCAAATATTGCACGCGGAAGGCTCTTATACTCAAGAGGTGAATGTTGACAAAGAATACCACAATTCTGACGACGGAAGCTAAAGGTTGGGTCATTCAGACACCCACTGGACATCCGAGGGGTATGTGTAGAGGAGAAGAGAGGACTGGCCGTACTGAGTGAGTTAAGCAGACCACCATAATTATCACTTAACATGTATCACAAACAAATATGTCTCTCCGTCTGTCTGTGTATCTATCTATCTATATTATTATTATAATAGAAACGTGTCTGTCTGAGTGTCTGTTTATGTATACAGGAAGATATGTATTTATAACACAGAGAGACGGAGGGAGGGGGGGTGGAGAGTGAGAGAGAGAGAAAAGAGAGAGAGAAGGGAGATAGTAAGATTGATTGATAGAGGGGAGGGGAGAGAGAGAGAGAGAGAGAGAGAGAGAGAGAGAGAGAGAGAGATTATGACTGACACAAAGAGAGAGAGAGAGAGAGAGGATTGTGAATGATTCCCTTGCTATTTTTCTCTCCCCTCGAGCATTTTCCTCTCACACTGACACAGGGGAGAGTATCGACAGTTCCACACTGCACAAGGGCCGTAACTAGCCGGATCTTGACAGTCCGCCAGCAGTTGAGAAAGGGAGAAGACGTAATCAGCTAATCAGCCCGATAGCTTTTAACACCTCCCCAGTGCTCTTGTTAACAAGACCGCTACTCAGGCTCATTAGCAGGAAGGGATGCAATAAAGGAAGAAGAAGATGATGAAAGAAAACGGAAACAGAGGAACGAGTTTTTTTGTATGGAGAAAAGACACAAAACAAAAGAAAAAAAACCTGAAGGAAACGACAAAGAAAAATGAATAAACTAATGAATAACAGAAGAAGGCTTAAAACTCGTGCATTCTCCTTTCTCGTTTGTGGACGCTCTGTTGTACTTATTCTTCAGAAACGTGTAGACTAACAGTGGTTGAAAGCCACGTACAACGAGACGGCAGAAATCTGAAGAAATCCTGTCTCAAACACAATCGATGGTTGAGTAACTTCTTGCTTACACCGATTGATCAAGATCGGTGACCGTTCAGTGAGCGAGGCAGGGCCAATAGGGAGGGAGGGAGGAGAAGGAGGAGAAGGAGGAGACACGTTCCGCTACATGTTGAGCTCAACGACGTGTTGGCGTGACGCCCTCAAGGTCAGGTTGTTCGTGGCTTAGGCCTCGCTCCGTGGAAGGCGGTGTGGTTCGAGACGCGGAGTCCTGGTGAAAACATTCTCTCTTGCTTCCTTTTTAGATTACATTGCTCCTCCGTCTTGTGGAGTGATGATGGCCTTGTGGGCAACGCGCCCACCTTGAAAACGAGAGAATCTGATAGGGATCGGATCGACTCCCATACTCTCCACTACCACCCACCCCCCACCCCCACACCCCCACCCCCACACCCCCGTCCCCCCGTCCCCCCGTGCTCCCCTCTCCACTAAACCCTGAGTGATGGTCATGAAGCTAGGTTTTTGAATGAGACGAAAAACCGAGGCCCCATATGTAGGTTGCGCTTAGCGCACGTAAAAGTACTCACGGCAACAAAAAAAGTTGTCCCCGGCAAAATTCTATAGAAAAATCTACTTTGATAGGAAGATCAATTCACTTTGACAGCAGACAGAAAAATGAAAAAAAGAGAAAGAAAACAGGTGGCGATTCACTGTAGTGACGAGTTCTCCTCCTAAGGAAAGCAGCCCGAATTTCACAGAGAGAAATCTGCTGTGACAAAGAGTGGTAAATGCAATACAAATGCAAAATATTTCAGCTGAATCCACCAGCCCCCTTGTGAAGGGAGAGAGGGGCGTGGGGATCAGAACACATGAACCCGAGCGCCACTTCCCTGGCGGCAGTATTTCAAAGACGAAAATAATGTTCCTTTTGGAGCAGCTGGAACATTTCTCTGGAAGAGTCGGATACTTGTATCGTGTTCTTCTGCCACAGCTAAGACACGCTTTTTTCTCTTATCTGTAAGGTTCAATAACAAGTGACTCGCACATGAGAGAGAGAGAGAGAGACACACACACACATGCACGAACACACACACACACACACACACACACACACACACACACACACACACACACACACAGAGAGAGAAAAAGAGAGAGAGATCACACGAGCACAATCAGCCAAAGACTATTTCGTGACAGTGAACAGTCCTTTGGACATGATCTTAGTGAACCGGGCTGTGACAAGACACTTTAAACATAACGGCAAGTACGATCAGTTTTTATCGACTTAGGATCATGTCCATGAGTTTGTATCGACTTAGGATCATGCCATGGACCTTTTTACAAGGCCGACACTTTAAAGATAACGTCAAGTACGATCAATTTGTATCGACTTAGGATCATGTCCATGAGTTTGTATCGACTTAGGATCATGCCATGGACCTTTTTACAAGGCCGACACTTTAAAGATAACGTCAAGTACGATCAGTTTGTATCGACTTAGGATCATGTCCATTAGTTTGTATCGACTTAGGATCATGTCATAGACCTTTTTACAAGGCCGACACTTTAAAGATAACGTCAAGTACGATCAGTTTGTATCGACTTAGGATCGTGTCATGGACCTTTTTACAAGGCCGACACTTTAAAGATAACGTCAAGCACGATCAGTTTGTTTCGACTTAGGATCATGTCCATGAGTTTGTATCGACTTAGGATCATGTCCCTGAGTTTGTATCGACTTAGGATCATGTCATAGACCTTTTTACAAGGCCGACACTTTAAAGATAACGGCAAGTACGATCAGTTTGTATCGACTTAGGATCGTGTCATGGACCTTTTTACAAGGCCGACACTTTAAAGATAACGTCAAGCACGATCAGTTTGTTTCGACTTAGGATCATGTCATGGACGGGCCGGGCCAGTGTACGGAGTTCTTGTGAAGATCAGGCATCTGCTTTCTTTTGTTTCGGGGTGTTGGGTTTGGTTTGGTTTTTGTTTTTCAAAACAGATGTTGTGCCGCATTTGTGGATCAGTCATCACGCTTAGACACCTCTTTGAAAATTGAAATAAAAAACACTGTCATTACAGCTAAAGAGAAGGCCTTGTCCATCATTTTGTTGATCATATGATAATTATAATATATATATATATATATATATGTGTGTGTGTGTGTGTGTGTGTGTGTATGTATTTATATATATATATATATACTAGAAATTAACAAATAATGAGACCAGGAGATGAAATGATTAACAAATAGTAGAGTGGTAACTCTCTCCATTACACAAGGTACGTAACTTCAAGTCAGTGATGCTTACGCTACCGATTTAGCCAGCACACAGGTCTGGGTTTGTTCCAATGTACCTTTTATTTACCTGTGTGCTAGCTGAATCGGTAGCGTAAGCAGCACTGACTTGAAGTTATGTACCTTGTGTAATGGAGAGAGTTACCACTCTGTACTATAATACATATATATATATATATATATATATATATATATATATATTCACACATATATATATATATATATTGGCCTTAAAAAAATACACCAGTAGACAGAAAAAAAAGAAAAAAATGTGGTGCTGCACTGTGGCTTCAGGGCTCTGTCATAACAACAACAACATGCTTATTGATTTACTCTTTTTTTTTTTCTTTTTTTCTTTTTTTTTTTTTTTTTCTTTTTTTCATCGATTCGTTTCTTTTCGTTTCTCTCTCCCTTCAACTGAAATTGGACGGGTGTCAGAAAAAAAAACGTCACCCAAAGACACGAGCAAATGGTACAGTGCGTGTATAATGTAGTCCACTTTCCGATGTCTAGATTTCAACGTTTACGAGGACTGACTTAAATCGGGGGGATTTTCGGAGTCTTACTCGGGTGATGAATTCTTTAAACACGAATCCCTCTAAAAGAACAGGTCGCGGTCTTGACCTGTGTGAACGAATATGTATCTGCAAGCACTGGGTCTTTATCTTACCTGGTCATAAAGTATGCTGGGTTGTCCATGCACGTGAGGTAGGGCGTGCCTGTCTCCACCCAACCTCGGGGCTGATAAGACCGTGTTTTAGCCGCTATAAAAGATGAGCTCTCTGTCTCTGGCAGTAACGTTTGAGCTGACTGTCCATCGTTTTTACTTTCTGCTGGTCAAAGTGGTCTGTCTTTCTGCATCATGAAGTGTCTGATTGTGTTGGCACTGGCTGCTGTGGCTACGGTATGAGTCTTTGTTTTGTGGATTCGTTCGTTCGTGTATTTATTCTTTTATTTTGTCCAAACATTTGGTCATTGTTTTGTTGTTCTTTTGTGTCTTGCTTTCTTTCTTTGTTTCAGGTCCTTTTTTTCTCCTATTGATCATAACATTTTTACTTATCTTTTAGCTCCAGAACTCAATCGATCGTGACAATCTTCGATCACCTCCTCTTCTGTTAGTTCCATTTATTCTTCATAGTGATAAATCTCTGTGTGTTCAGATGATCAATAAGAAGTACGTTGTTCGCATGGTGTAGTTTTATTGACATTTTACTTGTGATTATGGTTATTATGCAAAGTATTCCATTTGTTATATTGTGCTTCGG
>NC_134882.1:10143551-10161051 GCF_041734735.1 Babylonia areolata
TTCTTCTTCTCTCTCAACTTTCTGAGGCGTCACGCAGAAGAACTGTTTACCAGATGTTTACCAGATTCTTCAAGATCTGTCGGGTGCGTGTCAAAGTGTGGGTCTCTGTAAATGGTTTTCCTTTCCAATCTGCACTGTTGCACATCCATCGCTGGTTGTTTTTTCTTTGCTGTTGTTGTTGTTGTTGCTGTTGTTATTTGTTTTGTTTTCTCTTTTTTTGTTGTTGTTGTTGTTTTGTCTGTCTCCTCTTCCGTCTGCCTTCTTCAGCAGTCAACTCACTCAGTACGGCCAGTCCTCTCTTCTCCTCTACACAGACCCCTCGGATGTCCAGTGGGTGTCTGAATGACCCAACCTTTAGCTTCCGTCGTCAGAATTGTGGTATTCTTTGTCAACATTCACCTCTTCAGTATAAGAGCCTTCCGCTTGCAATATTTTGATGATGGTAATTGGGGTGAAACGCTGTTAACGTCGTCTCTTTCGCCGTTCGTATGGAGAGAGTTAACTTGGAGGATTGTTTTAACATGGTCACTGGATCTGGTTACGTGGCCATACCACAAATGGAAACACCTTGGTGACACATGTCTTGTTGCACTGTTGGGCAGGAGGAGATCTACGCCCTCATCAACGACCCCAACCACAGGGAGCGCCCACTTCGCCCTGGTGACCTGGCCAATGACTACCATGACTTCGATGCCGCCAGGGAATGCTCTGGACACGCTACCTACACCATCCGCTACACTCCTTCTTTCGCCTAAACCATCAACGGTCTTCTTTCATAAGTCCATGCAAAGGCACTAATGTTGTTGTTTTTTTGGCAGTTAGTGTCTGTGGTCTACGCCGGATTTGACGCTGTCGGGTTTGTGGATTGATCGGTAGGGATGGTTGATATTTGACGATGGGGAATAAAAGCGAAAAACAAAAAACAACCAATAATCATGGCCATTGCTTGCTCAGTTTTTTGGCGCACGTGGGTGCTTGCACACAACGTAAGTCTGTGTAGTAACTCGGTTTTGTGTGTGTGTGTGTGTGTGTGTGTGTGTGTGTGTGTGTGTGTGTGTGTGTGTGTGTGTGTGTGTGTGTGTGTGCGCGTGCATGTGTGTGTGTGTTTGTGCCCGTCTGTATGTGTGTGTCCGTCTGTGTGTTTGCGTCCGTCTGTGTGTGTGTGTGTGTGAGCACACACACTCTCTCTCTCTCTCTCTCTATCTCTCTCTCTCTCTCTCCCTCTCTCTCTCTCTCTCTCTCTCTCTCTCTCTCTCTCTCTTAGAACGCATCAATGTATTACAGACTAACATCAAGCTGGCTTCACATGAGGTTATTCAACAATGGAGCACATGCTTACTCTCTGGTCTCTTATTCTGAAAAATTTGTCCCCAAATTTGTAAACTTCAGATAGCGTTTATTGACTTTGACTCTACCAATAGAAATGTATTGCGGCCAATTTTGACAAAACGAAACAAGAGATTACAGGAAATATCTCCACATTTGTTGGTGGGGGTTTTTTTCACATAATTCTGTACATTTTCTTCACATTGTTTCACGTGACTCCTCTTTTTTCCTTCACATCTTGGAGTTCCCTGAGGCTCGAACTCACAATCGAGAGGTCGGCACTCAAGCCAGCCGAGGTAAACAGGCACCCTAAAGGTACAGACAAGACAGAATGTATACCATCATGAACTGTGTGCTTTTATGTATGCGCTAAAAACCTTAAGAATAAATGATCATAGCAAAAAGACAACACAAAAAAAAGAATGATTATAGTGAAGAGAGGAAGGAAGAAGAAGAAGAAGGAGAAGAAGGGGGAGAGAGGGAATGTGATAGACAGAGAGAGAAGCCGACGAGGGATTGGAAATCAAAGAGAGAGACCTGGGGATTGAGAAGGAGGGGAGGAGGGGGAGAAAGAAAGAAACAAACAAACAACAAAGTAAAACGGAACAAAGATGGAAAGTCAGAAGAAAAATCAGGAAATTCGAAAAGGAAAAGGACAATAAGAGGCCATGGTGAGTTATCGCGTTATGAAGTCCCAACTTTTAAATAAAAGGGACCAAAACCAGGTTGTGGCAAAAGCGCAGGGCCTGTATTTCAATAGCCTCCCATATATGGTTTTGAGATGGACCTCCTGTTCACTGTTTCTGTCCCCTTCCCCTCCCAAAAACACACTCTCTCTCCCCCAACCTCTCCCCACCCCCTTACAGTATATAACATAAACATGCACGCACGAACGCACACACACACACACGCGCAGAACCTAGTGAGTGTTTTGTGTGTGTGTGTGTCTGTGTGTGTGTGCGCGCGCGCGGACGTGCGTGCTTGTGTGAGTCACACACACACACACACACACACACACACACACACACACACACACACACACACACACACACACACGCACGCACGCACACACACACACACACACACACACACACACACACACACAGAGGGAGAGAGAGAGAGATAAAACTCGGACTCGGACTCGAACTCGAACACGTAACACGTGCTATTATGGTTATGCCACAGAGTATCGGTTGTTGATGAGTATGATAGGTATGTGCAGGAATATAATCTTCTTTTCCTCCTCCCGTTTTAAAGTCTTTGATACTGGTATTGATTTTGCCCCAAAATCGTTTTCATTTCACTAAGGTATCAACAGTGTCAGCAGCATGTCTCTACTCTTGAGGGAGGACACTTACGCTGTCTGACTCCGCGACTAATCGGTTATTTTCGTCAGTAAGTGGCTTAGTAGGTGGTGCCCAGTGTATGCTAAGTCAGGCTAGGCACTCCTGAACACTACCAGACTCTACTAAACGCAACCAAACCACCAGCAGTGCAGGGTCTCCTCTTGTGTGTGGCCTCCTTGCATCATATCATCTACAGTTACCTCTGGACTGATGGGTACATGATCACTACCTAGTCGATCATCGCCAATATCCTTCTTTTTCTGATGATGCTAGAAATGGTGATATAAACGTAAGGCCGATGCTCTGTGATGAGCCACATCTGGAATATGCGTAATCATCCCATCATTGAGTAAGTGTAACAATGAATCAACGAGAAAATTACAATCTGTATCCCAGAAGGGCACGTGGGAATGAAAGTCTCCGATAATCCATTTTTCTTCAGAGCAATTTAATGTTCACAGCCAGTTTACATTTTGCCTACTTTGACCTTTAGGGTAACAACCTGAAGCCAGGTACATGGTTTGATTGTTTGTGGTATGTAATTTTACAAATTTTGCTGACGTCTTTTAGGTATGCTTTGGAATAGGAGAAGGTTGGATATGTGCATAATTCAACACACACTGCACAGAAATCGCTATGCTTATTTTGTCCGAATCCTCGCTTATATAATAAACCAGAGGATAGTATATAACCTAGCTTTGGAAATTGTGTTTACTAACATTTTAGAACTGAAGGAGGAGACTATGATGAAAGATATTATTAAGGTATGCACGCAGATTATCAATTTTTGTAGTCAAAGAGTGGGTGTTCCATTGCAAGACCGATGGATTCTCACATGTTTGTTGCAACTTCTTCCGAGATATATATTAGATCAAGTGAACCGTATAAAAATATCATTAATGTGATGTGATATGCAGAAAAAAAACCAGAACGATGATGATGAAAGAAGGACATTACATTATCGAACACAAGGTGGCCGATGAGTTGCGAAACTGTACTCGCACAAGTTGATCAACTTCTGGTGAATGGGTTGAAGATTATGGGATTTCGGTTCGTCGATCAGTTGTTGACTCAGAGGTTGATGGTGGCAGGTGATCACCGCGTTGACCATCTGTTGACTGCTCAGCGGAAGCTGGCAGCTAACCGCCAGAATAATTACCTGCAGTTCACATACAGGATGATGTCAAATAGTCGTCATGTGGATCATGTATGTTGACGATATCCGATGGTCGTTATGTTGACTGGATGTTATCGTTTCAGATGAAAATGTCTGTTGATCTTGTCTCTTCTTTTTTCTCCCCTCCCCCCCCCCCCCACCCCCCCCCCCCCCCCCTCCCCTTGTATTGAAGGTAATATTTATCAAATATGAAAAAAACATCATCATATGTTGATCGTCTTGAGGACTAGATGTTGACTGTTCTGAAGATAGATGTCGGGTCGTCATGTAGAACAGGTGATGTCTCCTCAGATGAAGATGTCAGACGGTCGTCATGTAGACCAGAAATTGTCGCCGCATTTGACAATATCTGGCGGTCGTCATGTAAAAACATGTGATGTCTCCTCAGATGATGATGTCAGGTAGTCGTCATGTAGCACAGTGTCATACCACACGATCACACATCACTCCATTCACTCGGAAGGCTCACCAATAGACAGACAAAATATGTTATTAACTTTCCCTTTCTTCATAATATCATAATCAATATATCAAAATATTCCAAATCATTCCAGACATACACGCGATCTCTCAGAAAACTAAATCTTAAAATAGATTATCTAATCATTAAATATTGGTAATGATTCAATTCATTTTTAAGCTCTTCTTCTGGTTGGACAGCTCAAGATTTCCGACAGGTCCCTCTTGGTCCCATTTCCTTTAACTGACAGCACGCAGCAAGATTCTCGACTGGACCCCTCCTGCTTCAGTTATTAAGCACGTACCTCTAGTACTCTGCGTCTGCAACGACGTCTTATATTGTCTCTCGTTTTGTTTTTTTGTTTTTGTTTTGTATGTGTGTGTTTTTTTCTGCTGTTTTTTTGTTTTGTTTTTTGTCTGTTTGTTTGTTTGTTTTTGTTTTTTTTTTTGTTGATGTTGTTTTTTTCGGGGGGGGGGGGGGGGGGGTGTTTTCCTGAACGTAAAAACTGTTGTTTCTTAGCTTTGCTTAAAGACCTGTCACTTTCTCCAACGGCGGACTGGGTCGCTTTTTTTATGATATTGGGGATATAGATGTTTTGACAGAACAGAATCTCTTGATAAAGCATGGAACTCCTCTTATGTGCTTAACTTACATAACTGTTACAGTACACGCTCTTTGGATATGCTTTTCCAGCGGTTTGAAAGAACTGATTATATAAATATAGGTCTGTTGTTAGAAGGATGCGATGGATCACCTGATTTACAGAATGGAAAACCCTTTGCTTGTTTGAAGCACACGGAAAAATCTTTTTTTTTTTCTCTGCGCAGGGATTATAGATATGAGTTAGATGTTTAGTAATCACTTGTACCGATTTTTTTTTATGATTCTGATATCCAGTTCATGTATATCTTTGGTACTTGACTGATTAATGGTTAACAGAGCTGGAGAAGCAAAAATGTCACGAGGAATATATATATTTGAAATTTGATTTTTTTTTTATTTCACAGTAATCAATTACAAGTTCTAAATCATTGAATTTCCATCTGTCATCATTGATTTATTTGTCGCCAATGTTAACCAGATGACTGTTCAGTGAATCTGAGGTTATATTCTTAGTGCTAATTTGTGATTTAGTATTATGCCTTGATAGTAGGTTTGTGAACTGAGTCCCAAATAGAGCTTGATATTGTTTTTCGCTCACTGAGTTCTTTTCATTTGTTTGTTTTGCATACCTTTCTTGGTTTATCGTAATTAATAATGGTATCTATATAGCGCTGAATCTTGTGCAGAGATAAATCAAAGCGCTTTGATAGCATGCACATAAGGCGTTTGTCCAAAATTCCATAACTTTTTCTGGGTCTGTTTAGAAGTAAACCAAACAGAAAATTACCAGTGTTGGATTTGTTGAAACATCCATATTCAATAGTTTTATAAACTGATTTTGGAATTCTGTTACCTTTATTCGTTCAGGTGATGCATACGGTTGAGTGATTACGACGTCCACTGATTGGAGAACAAATTTCCATAATATTCTGTTTACATGAAGCATATATGTGATCAGTGACGGTACTGAAAATAGGCGGCTGTTCGTGTAGTCTGTCTAATCACTGTATCCAACTGATTCCACTGCGGCTAAGTGTTTTTTTTGGGGGTTTTGTTAATGTCGCTGAACACAGTAAATTCTTTATCTTCTGGAGTGGCAGATTCCGTCACTGAATTAAAAATCGTCAGTCCATTTAATTCTTTCAATAGGATTTCTGTGATTGTATCCATTACGTACAAAACTGATACGTTTTGTTTTGAATTTGCCCACACAATTCAACGTTAAACTTATCCAGAGTACTTTTTCCCTTTGGTTTTATGTTATTGTTTGGTTGTATTACATTTACAGAATTGTTTTCTTTTAAGCTTGTGGAACTAGTCGAAGTATTTTATAACCAGGGGACGGTTATGTCAGAGTCAGATAAAACACAGAGAGAGAGAGACAGGGAGACAGACACAGAGAGAGAGAGAGTACACGTGCACATGGTCAAGATCTCATTACGTAAACAGTGACGGCAAACAGTACTTAGAACTGGACCTTAGTTCATCGGCCCACGTGAGGAGAACGAAACGTTAGAGATAACGTCAAGTCCGATCATAGTACGTCCACTTGGAATCGTTTATTGGTATCATTTACAAAGCCTGACCAGCGTCTTGAGTTTATACGAACGTCAGGTCTCTGCTCTGTGTGTGTGTGTGTGTGTGTGTGTGTGTGTGTGTGTGTGTGTGTGTGTGTGTGTGTCTGTGTGTGTGTGTGTGTGTGTGTGTGTGTCTTTGTGTGTCTGTGCCTGTGTGTCAATGTGTGTCTATGTGTGTGCGTGTGTGTGTGTGTGTGTGTGTGTGTGTGTGTGTGTGTGTGTGTGTGTGTGTGTCTGTGTGTGTGTGTGTGTGTGTGTGTGTGTGTGTGTGCGTACCATGTATTGATCAGTGCACACACTTTCACACCCCTTTGAAATTGAAACAGAAAATGCTGTCTTTACAGCTGAAGTTAAGGCTTGTCTATCATTATAGCCTTACTAAATAAAAACTTGAAAACAGGGGGAGGGGGAGACGAATAAGGGTGGCGCAATACTGCGGCTCCAGAGCTGGGTGAAAACAACAGCAACAACAACAACAACAACAACAACAAAAGCAGCAGCAGCAGCAGCAGCATCAACAACCAAATTCGTTTCATTTCTCTCTCCCTTTAACTGAAAATGGCGGGTGTCAGACACTAAATAACATCCCAAAACACGAGCAAGTATGTTTATATATACATATGTATGGAGTCCACTTTTCAATGTGCAGATTTCAACTTTTATGAGAAGACTGTTGAAGTACAGGGGAACTGAAGGTGCTTACTTCGGTGATTTTTTTTTCCCCCGGACTTTCTTGGGTCGACCACCGTTTTATTATGTATATATATATAAATTCATTATGACATGACATTCAGAATAGATGGGAAAAATGTGAACATAAACAATAACAGATGTAAGTGATTATGATGAGATATATATATATATATGTGTGTGTGTGTGTGTGTGTGTGTGTGTGTGTGTGTGTGTGTGTGTGTGTGTGTGTGTGTGTGTGTAGTTCATTACACAATCAAATACATGAATCATTTTTATGGTTTTTAGTGACAATATATAAAGTCACAGACACAAACACATACACAGAAACATAAGCACACACACACACACACACACACACACACACACACACACACACACACACACACACACACACACACACGCACACACACACACACACACACACACACACACACACACACACACACACACACACACACACACACACACACACACGTTTTGCTATGTCATTCATCTTTATGCTGAGCGCAGAGCTGCGCTTACTTCGGTGATGACTTTCTAGAAATAGGAATCTTTCTAAAAAGGACTGGTCGCGGTCGTGACCTATGTGAACGAATCTGTATCTCCTTGCACTGGATTTTTATCTTATCTGTTTAAAGATATATATCATAACTACAAACTGTTTAAAACTGGTTTTCAGTGTGAGCAATATTTTGAATATGTGGATAAAAAGTGTTTTAGGGACTGTTTGGTAAAATTACGGCTTGGTTTGCTCCCAATAAATGGATCATTTTTTAGAAGAACATTCAAATGTAATTCAAATTACGCATGTAAACGTTGTAATGTAATCGAAGATGAAAGCCATTTTATAAACAATTGTGTCCTTTACAATAACCTGCGGCAAAAACATCTGAACTCTGAAGGTCAATCGTATGTTCACTTGATGAAGAATGGTTCTGTTTACAATATTCGTAAACTATGCATTTATATATTTAATGCCCTGAAGATACGACAGGAATTCTGTGACAACAATGATGAAAGTTAGAATTAATTTACTATGCACGAGAAGCACTTTTGTTCTATAGGTTAAGTATTTTACATTTTGTTGTGGCTGAGTGATCACCATATTGTGTACTTTTGACCTCTTTCTAGGGGCCGGAGGCCTGGAGATTAAAGTTTTGTTCTTGTTCTTGTTCTATCTTATCTGGACATGCAGTGTGCAGGGCATGCTATGCACGTGATGCAAGGCGTGCCTGTCTGCGCCTGACTTCACCCACATGAAGCTGGGCTGATAAGATCCGTGTTTTAGCCGTTATAAAAGATGAGCCTGTCTGTCTCTGGTAGTGACGTTTGAGCTGACTGTCCATCGTTTTTACTTTCTGCTGGTCAAAGTGGTCTGTCTTTCTGCATCATGAAGTGTCTGATTGTGTTGGCACTGGCTGCTGTGGCTACGGTATGAGTCCTTGTTTTGGGGATTCGTTCATTTCTGTATTTTACTCGTTGATCTTGTCCAGTTGTTTATCATTATTTTGTTGTGCGTTTGTGTCTCGTCAACCTTAAGAATAAACCTTGGGCGTTTACAACAACAACAAAAAAAAGAATAGAAAAACATGAATACCAAAAAGGAAAAATTGAACACAAGATAAAACTGAGATAAACCATCAAAAACTTTTTTTTAAATAAATCATTCACACACACACACACACACACACACACACACACACACACACACACACACACACACACACACACACATGTGCGTGTATGCACGTAAGTCATAGTAGGCAAACAATCAAAAATACAACGTACAAATTCTGTTACTAAACACTCACTCGCTAATAATCATTTTAGTTCATGATACTGGAAAGGGATAAGCTGTGTAGTATTATTCAGGAGATGAGTCTTCAGACTGGAGCAAAGGTGAAAGACTGCAGCACAGGTGCGTGATGGAGAGGCTGAGGAAGTTGATTCCAAAGAGTGGGGGCTTGGTCAGAATCAGGAAAAAAAAAAACTGCGTTGGTCGTACGTTTTGGTTCGAATTGGGGGGATCTTCATCAGGCAGGTGTAAGAAGAAGAGCGGAGGTGATGTTAGGATGTATAAAGATGAATGATATAGGAAAGATACTGTGGACCAGTAGCCTCAATTGACTTGATACAACGAGAGACGATATTGTAAATAATTCTTTCTTGTACTGGGAGTAAGTGCAAAGAATGAACGAGGACAGAAAGACAAGACGAACAGCATGATTCTGGACCTTTTGAAGTCTAGCTATGAGGTAGCTAGGCGAACCAGTAAGAAGGGAATTACAATGATCTAGGTGGGACAGCACAAAAGCACACAGGAGAGTTTTGGTTTAATCTTCAGTCAGGAGATCACGAATGGAATTTAATTCTGTGAATTTCAAAACAGTTCGCATATATTTGCAACATACTGCTTATAGGAAAGAGACTGTTCAAGTATGACACCAAGATTGCCAATGACGGAGACAGGAGGGAAGAACGACTGAGCGGCAAAGTCTTTATGGGGTGATTCTCGTTTATCCTCATTAAAGTTTAGCTTAGTTTTAGTCATTCATGTCTTCAGATCAGAGATGCAGGCCTGAGTAGAGTCAGTGAGAGAGGAAAGGAGAGACGGCAGTCCCAAAAGATGCAGCTGATTGCTGGAAAAGCTGTGATAAGATAATGAATGATGACTGATGAATGGTGAAAATCAGTTGAGTGTAGAGAACAAACAAAATGGGCACAAGCACGGAACCTTGTGGTACACCAAACTGTACGTCTGAAGACGAGGAAGAAAGACCGCGAACAGAAACAACACTGGACCGGTCAGACAGAAAAGATCGGAACCACGAGAGAGCAAGATCGCAGATTCCACAAGTGCGATTCAGACAGTTAAGGAGAATCTGATGATCAATAGTATCAAAAGCTACCGAAAGGTCAAGGAGGGAGAGAACGGATAGTCAGTTGTTGCCAAGATAAGTTTTGAAAAAAAATCGTTCCCAATTTTGATGAGGGCTGTCTCAGTGCTACAGTTCTACTCAATGAAGGGCACGCGAAAAGAAGTACAGTTTGAGTGCGTGATGAGCGAACTCAATAGCGTAGTGTAACGTACAGTTCCAGCACCACAAGATGGTCGTCCATTGCGTCCCTGCATTGATGCGAGTCGTTGTGTTGTGTTGACTGCGTCTCTCTTTACTGTGCATTGAGAACTGTTCTTCTTTTCTGCCCCAGGCCCAGCTGGGAGGGTTCCAGAACATCTTCCAGAACATCCGTGACCAGCTCCAGCAGCAGAACGCCAATGATGACACCATTGACACCATGCACGGATGGCGTCTGGAGGACCACCAGACTGATGTCAGTCACTGTGGTGTGTGTGTGTGTGTGTGTGTGTGTGTGTGTGTGTGTGTGTGTGTGTGTGTGTGTGTGTGTGTGTGTGTGTTTACTTTATCATGACTTATCTCAGTCATCTTGAAGTCTGTCTTCACTGTACTATAACTGATATCACATTCTGTGTTTATCTTCTGAGAACCTTTCAGTGCCTTCAGCATAACTTTCACTTAATTATGACTGATGCTAGTCGCTATATGTTTGTCTTCTTTGCTGGCTTCTTCATATCTTTCACTGCCTTCTTTATATCTTTCACTAGCTTCCACTCATATTTCACTGCCTACCACGTATCTTTCACTGCCTTCCACTTATCTTTCACTGCCTTCCACGTATCTTTCACTGCCTTCCACTTATCTTTCACTGCCTTCTTCGTATCTTTCACTGCCTTCCACGTATCTTTCACTGTCGTCCACGTATCTTTCACTGCCTTCCACTTATCTTTCACTGCCTTCTTCGTATCTTTCACTGCCTTCCACTTATCTTTCACTGCCTTCCACGTATCTTTCACTGCCTTCCACGTATCTTTCACTGCCTTTCGCGTCTATTTCACTGTCGTCCACTTATCTTTCACTGCCTTTCGCGTATCTTTCACTGTCGTCCACGTATATTTCACTGCCTTGCACGTATCTTTCACTGCCTTCCAGATATCTTGCACTGCCGTCCACGTATTGTTCACTTCCTTCACTTCGTATCTTTCACTGCCATCTATGTATCTTTGACTGCCTTCAACGGATCTTTCACTGCTTCCACTTCGTATCTTTCACAGCCATCTTTGTATCTTTCACTGCCTTCCACTTATCTTTCACAGACGTCCACGTCTTTGTGGCCTTACACGTATCTTGCACTTCCTTCCAAGTATTTTTCACCGCCTTCTTCGTATATTTCACCGTCTTCCATGAAAGTTTCACTGCCTTCTTCGTATCTTTCACTGCCTTCCACTTATCTCTCACTGCCCTCTTCGAATCTTTCACTGCCTTCTTCGTATCTTTCACTGCCGTCCACGTCTTTGTGGCCTTACACGTATCTTGCACTGCCTTACACGTATCTCTCACTGCCTTCCAAGTATTTTTCACTGCCTACTGCGTAACTTTCACTTAATTGTGACTGACGCTAGTCGCTATGTGTTTGTCATCTACGTATCTCACTTGCATATATTTCGCTTTATTCCGATTTTCCACACCCCACCCAGGTGTGAACTGGTAGGCTACATGACTTCAGTTGGGGAAGGTTAAAACAGTGCAAGGGAAGGACTGGGCCCCGCCTACCTATGCCGAGCCCCAGACACAGAGGAGGGTACTAAGTCACTGTCCCGATGACCGTAAAAGGTTATGGTGCCTTTAACCTTTTAAACCAAACTTGTTTATCAATTTTTTATTTGATTGTTTTATTCCATTTTATGTTAATATTTTACGCAATCCTAGGTTTAGCCCTCAGTCATTGACTTGATCAATGCGTTGAGTTTATGTGAAGGTCAGGATTCTGCTCATTTCTTTCATGTTTTTTTTCACGCATTAGATGGGCTGTGGTGTATAGAGACCAGTATGCACGCTTTGTTAACTCCGTGGAACTGAAAACTGTGGTGTGGTGTGGTGTGGGGCTGTGTGGTGTGTGGTGTGGTGTTTCCTTACGACACCGTTATACTAATTTTCCGCTGTTTTTGTTTTGTTTTGCAGACTGATCATCTTCTGCTGTTCATCAACGATGGCCGTGACAGCCGGTACTGCTATGTCATCAAGGTGGCGAGGAGCTGGGAAAGCCTTCTGGACACTGAGGAAAATGTCTTCAAGATCACCGTGAGTATCGTCATTCTTCTTCTTCTTCTTCTTCTTCTTCTTCTTCTTCTTCTTCTTCTTCTTCCTCTCTTCTTCTTCTTCTTCTTCTACTCCTCCTCCTCCTCTTCTTCTTCTTCTTCTTCTTCTTCTTCTCTCTCTCCTTCTTCTTCTCTCTTCTTCTTCTTCTTCTTCTTCTTCTTCTTCTTCTTCTTCTTCTTCTTCTTCTTCTTCTCCTCTCCTTCTTCTTCTTCTTCTTCTTCTTCTTCTTCTTCTTCTTCTTCTTCTTCTTCTTCTCTCCTCCTCCTCCTCCTTCTTCTTGTTCTTGTTCTTGTTCTTCTTCTTCTTCTTCTTCTTCTTCTCCTCCTCCTCCTCCTTCTTCTTCTTCTTCTTCTTCTTCTTCTTCTTCTTCTTCTTCTTCTTCTTCTTCTTCTCTCCTCCTCCTCCTCCTCCTCCTCCTCCTCCTTCTTCTTCTTCTTCTTCTTCTTCTTCTTCTTCTTCTTCTTCTTCTTCTTCTTCTTCTTCTTCTTCTTCTCCTCCTTCTCTTCTTCGTCTTCTTCTTCGTCTTCTTCTTCGTCTTCTCCTCCTCCTCCTCCTCCTCCTACTCTTTCTTCTTCTTCTTCTTCTTCTCCTCCTCCTCCACCTCTTTCTTCTTCTTCTTCTTCTTCTTCTCTCCTCCTCCTCCTCCTCTTTCTTCTTCTTCTTCTTCTTCTTCTTCTTCTTCGGGGTCTGGGTCTGTTTTTCCTGTCCATTCTGCAATGTTGTATGTCCATCGGTTTTTGTTGTTTTGGGGGGGTATTTTTTGGTTTTGTTTTGTTTTTTGTTGTTGTTGTTTTTTTTTGGAGGGGGGGTGAGGGGGGTGATGGGGGGGGGGGTCCTGTCTTTCCCTCGATCTTCCTCCATCAACAGTTCCTATGAGGATTGTTTTAATTTAGAAAAGGCCATCGCACCTCTTTCCATGGTCGTATCAGCGTAACGTATGAGGCAAATGGAAACACCTTGGCGACACATGTCTTGTTGCACTGTTGGGCAGGAGGAGATCTACGCCCTCATCAACGACCCCAACCACAGGGAGCGCCCACTTCGCCCTGGTGACCTGGCCAATGACTACCATGACTTCGATGCCGCCAGGGAATGCTCTGGACACGCTACCTACACCATCCGCTACACTCCTTCTTTCGCCTGAAACCGGTAGCGGTTTTCTTTCATACGTCAAAGCAAAGACACTGATATCGTTGTCAGTTAGTTAGTTGGATAGTGTCTGTGGTCCGTCCTTGAACTGCCGCTGTCGAGTATGTGGGTGAATCGGTAAGGATGGTTGATGTCTCACGATGAAGAATAAAAGTGATGAAAACAATGTGGGCATCGCTTGCTCTGTTCTGGGCGCATATGGGTGGTGACACATAACATGATTCTGTGTAACTACTCTGTATATCTGTTGTCTGTGTGTTAGTGTTTGTGTGTTGTGTGTCTGAGAGAGAAAGAGAGAGAGAGAGGGAGAGAGAGAATCACACACACACACACACACACACACACACACACACACACACACACACAAAGCTGACATGGAACATTCACTTTGATTACATCTTAACAAAGGCAAGGAAAAGTATCAATTTTATGAAAATTATAAGCCGCTTACCCTGGGGAATGGATACAAAAACATTGATTCATCTTGCCATGGCCCTTGTAAGATCTAAGATAACCTATGCACAAGAAATATTTTTCAGTGCACCTAAATATCTATTACAAAAGATTCAAAGTGTAGACTGTAAGGCTAGCAAAATTGCCCTCGGAGTGCCCTCTCATGCATCCAATCAGGAAACATACAAAACAGCCGGAATTCTTCCCTTAAATGAACATCGTGAGTTAGCAACAGCAAAATTCGCTGTGAGGTACACTTCAATGACAAAAAATTTCATTGCTGATGAACTGACAGTAAGATCAGACATTGATTTTCCTAAAAGAGCTAAAGCCATCTCATCACAAGAAACAGTTGCAACTTACATTTCAAATCTGTTAAAAGAATCTGAAGTTAACATGAAAGAGTTAGCTGCAAAACCACATCATTCTCCTGTTCCTTTTTGGGAAATGTTGAAAGCGGATTTTGATATCACTTATTCTGAAACAAGAAAGGAAGAAAACATCAATATCACGACAAGTACTGCCAGAATTCATATAACAGAAAAATATCAGAATCATCTCCATGTATTTACAGATGGATCTGTTCTTGATGACAAAAACGCTGGTGCGGCTTTCTGTATTCCTGCCTTTAAAGTTGAAAAATCTTACTTTATTGGAAAACACCTTTCCATATTCACAGCTGAGCTAATTGCTATTATACAAGCTCTGAACTACTTAGTGAGCCATCAAATAGTTTTCTCGAAAATAGCATTCTTTGTTGATTCCAAATCAGTACTTTATGCTCTAGAATTATTCAGCCTTGAAACAAGACCTGACTTAGTTATTGAGGCAAATCATTTGGTACATTGTTTAAGGATTAAAGGGACTGAGGTCAGTTTTTGTTGGGTGCCTTCTCATGTGGGCATTCTTGGCAATGAAACTGTTGATAAAGCAGCTAAAAGAGGAGCGCAAGATTCAGAAAAATCGACAAAAATACATGTCCGTCTCTCGGTAAAAGAGGCATACACTTTGTTAGAAAAATCAGCATGGGGTCGATTTCATAACCGATGGAAGTTAAAGTTTTTAAACCATAAAGGAACATTATTCCCCGAGAATATTATTAAAGAAAAGATACCGAATCCATCAGCTTGCTATACAAGATTAATAACCTCTACTTTCTTCCGTATAAAACTTGATGCGCTGAAGATAAAGAATAGTAAAAATGTTACATGCATCTGTGGTAAGCAGTTCAGCTTGCATCATTGTTTGTTTCACTGCCAGCAGTTACGTACCTTCTTGCCCAAGTATTTCAAAGAGAATAATAATTCTGCAGATGATTTTTGTAAAGTTATTTCTGACGAGGTTCTTATGGTCGAACTTTCACAGGCATTAGTTCATAGCCCTATTTCTACATTCCTTTAATGCACCAGAATTGTGTTAATGGTTTCTGATTATTATAATTATTATTATTGAATTGTTACTGTTAAATGTACTAGCATGTTAGTTATACCCCATGCCCCCACCCCACCCCACCCCACCCCTTTAAAAAAACTTTTTTCTTTTTTTTTAACGTCTATCACTGATAGTGAAAAGACGCTAAACAAAAGAACGAACACACACACACACACACACACACACACACACACACACACACACACACACACACACACACACACACACACACCAAACCCGACTCGATTTCCAACTCAGACGCGATTATTGTATTCAGTGTGCCTTTCCATCTTTCTTTCCACATATTTTGATGGTTATTTTTGTTGGGTTTTTTTTTGTTTTGTTTTGTTTTGTTGTTGTTGTTGTTGTTTGTTTGTTTTTTGTTTGTTTGTTTTTTTGTTTTAGTTTTTTTTGTTTTGGTTTTTTTTTTTTGCATAATTATGTTCTTCACATTTATGGTTTTCATCATTTTTTTTTTTTTACATCATTCTTCACGTATTTCATTTCTTCACATCCAGGGGAACCAAGATTCGAACACATAACCCCCTTTATAACGATATCGGCTCTCAACCACCTGAGCCAAGCAGGCACCCTGAACGTACATGGAAAAAGGAACGTGTATCATCATGATCTGTGCTCAGGACGCATTGGTAGAAACCTTAACGACAAATCATCATAGCACGAAGACGGTCACGCGGAACTGCGAATGAGAAGGAAAGGGAGGAAGAAGGAGAAGATCGAGAAACGAACGAATGAACAAACGAACGAATGAAAGAATGAAATTTTATTTTCTTAGGGTACTGAGATAAGCACAATAACACGAATGCTTTTTTCACTCAACCCTGGAGTACAAAATCAAGAAGAAAAAAAGCATAAGAAGGGGAAAAATAGAGAGAGAAACTGAAATTGGAAGATGAGAGGAAGAGAGAGGGGAATGAGAGAGTGGGTAAAGAAGAGAAAAGAGGAAAGGAGACATACAGACAGTCAGAGAGAAAGAGAGAGAGAGAAGTTTTAATTACATATCAAAGAAAATAGCAAGGACAATAACATAGAAGATGTACACACAAGTATAAGATAAAGTATAAAACACAGGCGATATTGGAGGGAGGTAGACAGAAAGAGTGTGGGGGGGGGGAATAGAGATGAGAGAGAGTGGGGAGGAAAAGTTATAGAGTATGATAGGAAAAACCTTTCTATTCTTTTTTTTTTCTTTTTTTTTTTTTTTCCTTTTTTTTTGTACCCGGACTTTCTTGGGTCGACCACCGATTTATATTGTATATAAATCACACAGTGCCAAAGTAATCAATAGCGTTTATGGAATAAAGACGACTTTTCATTCACTGATTTTGGGCTTGTTACAATAATATGGAAGGAAAATGTACAAGTCATACAATTAAGTGTACAAAAGTTGGAATCAATGTTTTTCTTTGCTTTTTTTTTTCCACTTTCATAATGGCAAAAATCTACAATACGATACCATAGGGCAACCTTTCTGTTCCCATGGGTTCTTTTACAGTGTGCCACGTACATTCTGCACACTGGACCTCAGTTTTTCGCTTTATCGTCTCTTCCGAATGACTAGATGTTCAGTTCGATTTTCCAGTCAAATGTAGGAGAAGGACCGAGATCGGGATTCAAACACAGACTAACGGACAGTTCAGTTTCAGTTTCAGCAGCTCAAGGAGGCGTCACTGCGTTCGGACGAATCCATATACGCTACACCACATCTGCCAAGCAGATGCCTGACCAGCAGCGTAACCCAACGCGCTTAAAGGTTGCCAACAGAACAGCACCCGGTGTTCCCAGGCGGTCACCCATCCAAGTACTAACCGGGCCCAACGTTGCTTAACTTCGGTGATCGGACGAGAACCGGTGTTTTCAACGTGGTATGGCCGTTGGCGTAACGGACACTGTATAGGTAGATGAGCGTCTTAACCTTCCTCCTACCTTCCTCCTTGAGAAACGAACAGAAGAAAGGAGGGAAAGACATTCAGACAACAAATTAGGAAATTAGAGAAACTAAACAAATCAGAACAAAACAAAACAAGAGGTGATGGTGATTTACTGGGGAGATTTTCATTTTTCAACTAAAGGGAACAAACTCAGAT
>NC_134882.1:10168551-10176051 GCF_041734735.1 Babylonia areolata
TGTGAATTTTCAGCCTTCAAGAGTTATTTCCCCTTCTCCTGATGACGTCATCAGTGACGTCACACTGCACGTGTCATATACGTGCAGGGCAGTTAAGGGGTCAGGACGAGGTCGAAGCAGACGTTACATTGTGAAATGTGTGTGGCGTGAACGTTTCGAAGTGGGACGGTACGCGAACAGTTCATAATTACACGCCGTTCTGCGTGTATGTGCGTGTGTGTGCGTGTGTGTCTGTAAAATAGTGGAAAGCTTACACAATACACAATACACCAACTTTATTGTCTATACTTTGGTACAGAGATTTTCTTTTTGGCAGCAGCACATGTCCAACATAAGAAGAAAACAACAAACAAATAAAATGAATAGAAAATAAAAAGATAAATTAAACGGCACCAAATGGAAATAGCTATATATACAAATATACAGATTACTGAAATTTACGTGCCTCTCCATTTCAGTCAGCCAAACCGCATTGCACATCTACACACACACACACACACACACACGCACGCACACACACACTCTCTCTCATCCCCTCTCTCTCTGTCTCTCTCTTCACAAGAAATGCGACTACAAAGATCATGTTGTTGATGTTGTAGTTGTTGTTGTTTTTTATTGGGCTTGGTTTATACTATGACTGTCTTGTTTGTACAGGAGGAAGGTGGCAGAATGGTTAAGACGTCTAACTTCCAACACAGTGTTCATGAGGCTCTGAGTTCCAATCCGGCTCTCCCCCCGTTTCTCCCAAGTTTGACAGGAAAA
Organism: Babylonia areolata; assembly: GCF_041734735.1. NCBI lineage: Eukaryota > Metazoa > Mollusca > Gastropoda > Neogastropoda > Buccinidae > Babylonia > Babylonia areolata. The sequence continues at coordinate 10,169,314 of NC_134882.1, forward strand.
TCAATCAAACTGAGCGTCTAGTCATTCGGATGAGACGATAAACTGGGGCACTCACTCTGCACGCAGAAAAAGATCCCATGGCAAATAAAGATGTTGTCTTCTGGAGAAATAAAATGTAGAAGAATTCCCTCTGATAGGTACACAAATATATAAGCATGCACTCAAGGCCTAGCAGATGTGGTGAAGCGCATATGGATTTGCCCGAACGCAGGGACGCCTCCTTGAAAGACTGAAATTGAAACGTGTGTGTGTGTGTAGATTGATTGACTTGTGTAAATCGTCTTCATTGTATATTCTTAATGGAAGAGCAGGGAGAGATGACGGAATCGGAATGTTCACTAGTAATGGCTGCACTGTGGTTGACTACATGATTGGATCCCCCTTTTTGTTCACAAAAATAACAGATTTTACTATTTCCCCATTTGATGCTATATTATCTGATTTACACAGCCCGTTGATCTTGTCTCTGGCTACTAAAAAATCATACTGATACGGCTGTCATACCGTGTCATAAAAAAATGTGCCACATCAAATTTAACAGGTCAGAATGAAATAATACGAAAATGGGAACACGAAAAGGCTGCTTCTTTTCAAGAAAATTTGTCTAACGCTGAGCTTACACACTTAAATGACGCAATCGATGCTGATGATATTGACGTCATAAATGATAAGCTTGCAAACATTCTGATTCAGACGGCAAAAGATACTCTGGGACATATCAAATTCGTAATTCTAAGACAAAACACAGAGATAGTCACAGTTGGTTTGATTCCACATGCAAACGAAGCCGATCAGAATATTTTAAAGCTAAACAGAGAGTTTAAAATTAAAAAAAATTCTAGTAAAAATAGAGACACGCTGGAAAGAGCCAGCAAAAGTTACAAGTATCTCAATGATTTAGAGTTGTATTTGACTGAGCATCAGATTCCATCTGTTGATCTTTTATTGAATGTTAACACATCGAAGTTAGATAATTACATGCGATTATTTGTACTGTTGTATGCAGATGACACAATTTTACTTTCAGAGACGAAAGAAGGATTACAACAATCCCTCGATGTTTTTCACAAATATTGTTTATAATGGAAACTAGTGGTCAATGTAAAGAAAACTAAAGTGATAATATTTAATTCTACAAACAAGCTAAAGCCTGTTTTTAAGTTTGGTGATGCGTGTTTGGATGTTGTCGATTCTTTTAAATATCTTGACATCGAATTTAGTAGAAACGGAACTTTTTACAAAGCTAAAAAAAAATTATTTATGAACAGGGCCAAAAAGCCATGTTTTCGTTACTTCAGTCAGCCAGAAATCAAGATTTACCTTTACATATCATTCTGGACATGTACCAGTCTATGATTGTTCCTATTTTGTTGTATGGTGCATAAATATGGGGTTGTGAAAATGTAGATATACTTGAAAAATTAGAATTGAAATTTTTTAAACGCTTGTTCAAACTGAACAGAAATACAATGACCCAAATTGTTTATGTAGAAACTGGTATTTATCCAATTAGTGTGTTAGTGAAAATGAGATTAGTTCGATTTTGGAACAGCTTAGTGATATCAAACACAGAAAAATATTCTGGGAAAATATATTTGATATTACTTGACTTATATCGAAATGATATTTATTCTTCAAAATGGATGAGTTGTATCAGACAAATTTTAACAGAAGCAGGGTATGACTGTGTTTGGGATGCTCAATTCTTCTTGGAGAGGGAAACTTTCTGCAAGAATGTCAACATTGCTTTGAGAGATAGTATTCAAAATCTATGGAGACATGCTCTAGAGGCGAGTAGTAAATGTTTGTTTTATCGAAATTTCAAAAGTGGATTTGGTAGAGAAAAATATATAAGTCAAATGCCTGATAAAAACGTTATCAGCTTCTTCAGATTTCTAAGTAGTAATCATAAGCTGGAAATAGAAACAGGGAGACACAAAGGCATACCACGAGAGTTACGGCTTTGTAAGGTTTGTAACATGTCTGTGATTGGTGATGAGTTTCATTTTATAATGGAATGTCCCAGTTATGATCAGCTACGAAATAGATATGTTCCTAAAAAATATTTGTCTCCAAAATCGGTTTTTAATCTTCGTAATATGTTCAAAGGAGACAAAAAAGTCATTTTAGCTGTAAGATGATTAGATTTGCAAATGTTGCCTAGCTATACTTTTGGAGTTAAAAGACATTTGTGGTTTCTCAACTTTTATGTGACATTGTTGGGTATTTGGAACTGTATGTTCTGGGCACGAAAATATTATTTTGCAGTAATCCTCCATACTCCAATAGGAGTGAAAGGATGATTAAAACTTGAAACTTGAAACTTGTGTTGTCATAATACATCTTCCATGCCAGATCCTACTTTTCCGCTTGTAAACTGTATCACAAGGCATCACATCACGCTCAGTTTCTCTTGCTGAGATTATAAACTTATTCTGATTCTGATTCGGGTGTTTGACGCCGCCAACATCATTCGCATATACTTTCTTACATGCGGTTGTGTGTACTTACATAGAGTGTAGTCGTAACAAGTGTAGAACTGCTGCATAGTGCATATGGGTAAAGTGCTGTTCTCTGAAACATTGAACGTACAATAATAATAATAATGATAATAATAATGATAATAATAATGATCAAAACAAAAACAATAAAATAATAATCACAACAACAGCAACAGCAACAACAGCAACAGCAGCAACAACAACAACAATAATAATAATGATGATGATGATGATGATGATGATGATAAAAATAATAAAATAATTTTTAAAATAAAATTAATAATAATAATAACAACAACAACAGCAATAATAATAATAATAATAATGATGATGATGATATTCATAAGCATCATCATTATAAAGATGATGGTAATGTCGTCGTCGTCATCATCATCATCATAATCACCATCATCATCATCAGAATAGTGTGCAGATATTTGGAAACCATGGGACTTCGGTTTGTAGAGCTGGATTTCGAACATGGATGGATCAGGCACTGGCAGTGTGGACCGTAATTTTTTGTCCAGGTCAGAAAGGCCTTCCCTTGAATGATAGACCAACTGATGATAAACTGGTTAACTGATTAATTAGTTGGTTATCTGGATATCTGGTTGGTTGGTTGTTTGGTTGTTTAGTTGGCTTTAGTTGGCCTGTTGGGTGGTACGCTTCGTAGGGTACAGTATAAACTTAGTATTGTCTATTATGTGCGGTTCAGTGCAGGACACGACACCACACTACACTACACTACACTAAATTTCCCGACTCAAACTAGGCCTATGATGGCTCAGTAGTTAAAACGTCTGCCAGAAAAGGTGACTCAGTCCTGAAGTGGCGACTACCCTGGAGGCGCGGGATCGAACCTGCTGAGGACCAGGGAAAAAGAAAAAGGAAAGACGGCAATACAAGGGCATCCAGGAGTCATGACCTGGGTGCGACCCGGCCCCCTTAGAGTGTAAGGTGTTAAGGGCCGAAACACTTGACTGGGGGGGGGGGGCTTCTTCTCTGAAGACCTTGTACTGTCCAGCTCTCCCTAGAGTTTCTTATCACATCACTACACTACACTACACTGAACTACACTACGCTACACTACACAACACCACACTACACTACACAACACAATACTACACTACACTACACTACACAACACCACACTACACAACACTATTACCTCTAAAAGAAAAAAAAATGTTATGCATGCGGAATAAAAAATGTAACATTTAAAACAGCATGGGTATTACATTCATAAATCAACAACAACAACAACAAAATCCGAATATGCTTCCATGTTTCAAAGTTCACTAATTCATGATAAATACATGCCCAACACTGCACAAGCCCAGATAATACATTTTATATTCGGTAATTTAAACTGCATAAATACGAAATCAAAGATAATATTTAAATTATAAAAAAAATAAATATCGATAAATACTAAAAAAAAACAAAAAAAAAACAACTAAGTGAAAAATAAATTTGGATTAAACATATATATAAAATAATGAAATATGATATACGTATTACAAACAAAAACAGGCCTACTCAATTTATATTCACATACAGCTGAGACATACATTCATATACATATATATGACAGTCACAGAACGAACCAAGCTGAAGTAAAAGTGGACAAGAATAATCACATACAGCCAAAGACATGCATTTGTTTTTCTCTTTCTTTGTGGAGCCCCCAACCCCAACCTCCTCTTTTTTTACCCACATATCTTCCCCACCTCACCCCCCCCCCCCCACCCCGCCCCCTGGGGGCTCTCTGTTTTTTTTCCGCACAACTTTCTCCTGCCTTAATTTCATGTTGACCTTTCATTCGCCGCTTTCGCCTACACACCCCTTTATTAATCATTTCCTTTCGCTTTTTGGTGGGTTTTTTTTTTTTTAACATATCTTTTGGCTGCAGCAATTGCCCCAGCGTGTCTTAAGCACGTGAGTTTTACATGTGTTCGATGACTATGTACATTCGTCTGGGCTTTGTTGTTATAGTGTTATGTTGTTTGCATTCTGAACGTGTACGGCAAGTGAGTTCATCTGTCTACATTCGTTATCGATTGCTCCAGCGTGAGTTGTTGTTGTTAGACATTTAAGCCTTTCTGTCGTCCATCCACTCTGTCTGTCTGTATGTCTGTTTGCCTCTGTGTGTGTGTGTGTGTGTGTGTGTGTGTGTGTGTGTGTGTGTGTCTCGTCCCCCTCTCTATTTTTCTCAACTTTATTCTCCATCCCCATTCTCCTTCTCACATCTCTCTCTCTCTCTCTCTCTCTCTCTCTCTCTCTCTTTCTTTCTCTCCCTCCCCTCCCCCCTTCCCAGGTCCCTTCTCTCTGTTTATCCATTCCATAACCACAACATTATGATTTTTGTCATCTGTTTCGCAACACAGGCAACAGACATCTACAATAATAGTGATAATTAAAAAAAAACAAAGGTTGACATTTGGACTTACCAGCGTTCATCACCCCTCTGCAGCCACATATGTTAGCCACTCTGTCCACCGCACACTCCAGGTTGCAGAAATGAAAGGAGTACCGATCACAAAGCCGCAGACGCTTGCTGAACGAGGGATCTTGAACGTCCACACACGGGTCGTCTCCGAAAGCCATGTAAGGCTTGGGTAAGAATGAATACTATGGAGAGAAAAGCATTTAGAAACAAGAGAGGCAAGGCATTCAAGACTCATTCGTGATACACTTTTCTTTTTAATCTAATCGTTAAAATGTTTTCTCTATTTGTTATTATAAAGTTTCGGTTTAAAAAAAAAAAAAGAAAAAGAAAAAAGAATAGCCCTGAAGGCAGATTCGAACCCCGCGTGTTCGGGTAAGAACATTTGAACAGAAGCTGCAGATTACATGTGGATGGGGCTAATGACTAGATCTTCAGGTAGATGGTTGTTGATTGCACAATTCTATCTAATTATACTGGATTTGTTTGAGAGACAGGGCATTGACTGCTTTGGGGGAAAAGCTATTGGCGAAGCAATTGGTTTTCGTCCTTATACTTCTATACCGTCGACCAGAGAGGAGAATCTCGAAAATCCCAAAAACTGGATGTGATTCGTTCTGGCTGATTGATTTTGCTTTTTACACATTTATATATACGCATGTACCTACATACACATACACACATGCCTATGCTTATATATATATGTGTGTGTGTGTGTGTGTGTGTGTGTGTGTGTGTGGGCGTGTGTGTGTGTGTGTGTGTGTGTGTATAAAAGCAACAACAACCAAACAATAGAGGCAAGGCCTTCAAGACTCACTTGTTATACACTTTAAAAAAAAGAAAATCTAATCGTTCAAATGTGTTCTGTATTTGTTATTATAAAACTTCGGGTTTCAAAAAAAAAAAAAAAAAAAAAAAAGTCCTGAATGTAGATTCGAACCCCGCGTGTTCGGGTGAGGAGAAACCGTCTTACTCAATACACTATCGTGGCTACTTAACTGACGTTCAAAAATGTAATATTTAAACATGCTTTTTTAAGGGCGATAAATCGATTGCGGTATTCGCAGTGAGAACGCTGTTTAAATCATATTATTCTGGTGTATCTTGGGCATTCAAAAAATCTTTAAGGGCAATTAAGAATTCTTTTTTTTTAAGTCCGCGGTAAAGGAGACGTGGCTATCACCGCAATCACACTGCAACATTTAGCCGTTTTCTCTGGATCTAGACAGATGTACAAGTTTAGTTACACCCGCCGGGAATGTACGACACATTCGATTCAATTTCTCTTTTATGTTCATTCTAGTTTTATAGTTTTAAAGTTGATATGAAAATTGAGTATTTTGTTAAACTAATAACATGTAGAGCCAAGTACAAGTACTTCTAAACGTCGTATGAAGTGAAAAGGACTTCATTTTGAAAAGTCAAGACTGGAATTTTTTTACGTTTCATCAAGGGTATTAACTATCATGGTTTATTATTTTTAACAGTGAATTCCGACTGATTTTGTTGATATTTTTATGGCAGTTTGGGGCATAATCCAGTCTCTGAATAAATATATAGCGGTCTCCTTCTCCAACTTTCCATCACATGTTATCGTGTATTTTCGATTGAATATAGCATTGAACGGGCAGGTCAACAACTTGAAACAAAATGGCGACCTTCGCGTTCGCGAGGAATATGAGCACGCGCTTTGAATATGTATAAATATGTGTAGGCAATTGATGTTTGCCCATGACCTTCAGGGCTCAGCCAATAGATCTATAAAGTCCACTCGTAGTATTGATTTTAGTA
>NC_134882.1:10181051-10188551 GCF_041734735.1 Babylonia areolata
GGGTTTTCAAACATTCACAAAACACATACATTGTCGGAATCGTTTGCAATCGTTTGCTTGTCATTCCGGAAACCCGGTGAACATGACGAAATCTGTAGCGTACCAGGGTCAATACAACGAAATGCCCCCACCAAAAATAGCATAAAACATTCATGAACAAAGATTGAAACGGCGGCAATGTCAACAAGAACCTCTAACTGAAATATTGTTTGGGTCTTTTTGTTTGTTTGTTTGGTTGGTTGGTTGGTTGATTTGCAAATATAATAATAATGATAATAATAATAATAATAATGGTATATATATATATATATATATATAGTGTGTGTGTGTGTGTGTGTGTGTGTGTTTTGTGGTTGGGGTGTTTTGGTTTTTGGCTTTGCTCTCTCTCTCTCTCTCTCTCTCTCTCTCTCTCTCTCTCTCTCTCTCTCTCTCTTTCTCTATCCACCACCCCTCAATTAGAACTTGAGCGTTGGTCTGGGTACTTGTCTTTTGGATAAGACAGGAGATAAATCGAGGTCCTGTGTTGCTGGCATGCATTTAGCGCCTATATAAAGAACTCATGGCAAAGAAAGGGACAAAAACACGTCCCTGGAAGTATGATATCTTAAAACAAATCCACCTGGATACTGAAACAAACATATCTGCACCTATTCCTGCATAATTTCTTACCTTAATTCCTCTGTCTGAGAAATTGTGATACAGAATAAAATACTGCAATCGTTTTGTTTATGTTTTTGGTTTTGTTGTTGTTTTGTTTTGTTTTGTTTATTTGTTTGTTTGTTTGGGTTTTTTTTTGTGTGTGTGTGTGTTGTTGTTGTTGTTGTTGTTGTTTTTGTCGTTTTTGTTTTTTGTTTTTTGTTTTGTTTTGGGGGGGTTTGTCTGCTTCCAAAGCAGCAGTAGACCCCTTGCTCCGAGATCAGCAGGCAGACTTCTGACAAAATAGATCTTGTACGGACCAGGTTGCCACCCTGCGCATCATTGTCGAGCAGTCGCTGGAACGGAACTCTCCCCTATTATATGAACTTCATTGATTATGCAAAAGCATTCGACAGTGTAGATAGAGAGACCCTGTGGAAATTGCTGAGGTCCCGGAGAAGATCATCACTTTGATCCAAAATACCTACCAAGGGATTTCGTGCAAGGTTTTACACAGAGGCCAGATGTCAGAGAGTTTTGAGGTCCAGACTAGAGTCCGGCAGGGATATCTCTTGTCGCCCTTCTTGTTCCCCCTGGTCATTGACTGGATCATGAAGATTACTACAACAGGAAGTAACAACTGCATACAGTGGACTCTCTGGACACAACTGGACGTTCTAGACTTTGCTGATGATTTGGCCCTCCTGTCGCACAACCACAGCGAGATACAAGACAGGACAACCAAGCTGGAAACCACATCCTGTGGGGTGGAGCTGAAGATAAGCAGCAAGAAAACCAACCTGATGAAGATCAACACATCTGCCAACAAACCAGTCACAGAAGGTGGTGAGCAGATATATGAAGTTGACTCCTTCAGCTATCTCAGCAGCCCTGTTGATAAAAAGGGCGGCCCTGACAAAGATGTCCCTTCCAGAGTAGGCAAAGCTAGGGCAGCCTTTATCAACCTCGAGAAAATCTGGTCCTCCAAAGAAATAGCCACACCAACAAAAATACACATTTTCAATTCCAACGAGAAGTCCATCCTTCTCTGTGGATCAGAGACGTGGAGAATGACCAAAAAGATGCTACAGTAAATACTTTTACTCTGGCAGATTAATTTGACTTTATCAAATGGATCGTCAAAGCGAATTTCATGACTCGTACAGACGATTTAAACATTGTTTAGTGGATCAAGAAAGCGAATACCTTTACTCACGCAGACGAACTTGACTTTATTTAGTACATAAAAATTATGTAAAGCTAACAGCTTGACTCCCGCTGAAGAATTTTACTTTACATAGCTGCTGTTCAAAGCTAATACATTTCATCCAAAAACGAGTTTGAATTATCTAGTGGATCTTTAATTCAGGCAAAAACCTTGACTCCAGAAAATAAATCTGACATGATTTAGTGTGTCTTTGATTCAAACGAATACTTTGACTCCCAAAGACAAATTCGACACGATTCAGTAGATCTTTTGATTCAGGCAAGTACTTTTGATTACAGGATCTTTAACGTGCATATTTGATCTTCTGCTTGCGTATACACACGAAGGGGATTCGGGCACAATCAGGTAGGTCTGCACATGTGTTGACCTGGGAGATTGGAAAAATCTCCACCCTTTACCCACCAGGCGCCGTTTCCGAGAGTCGAACCCGGGACCCTCAGATTGAAAGTCCAACCCTGCAACCACTCGGCTATTGCGCCCGTCATACTATATACAATTTCGGTGATCTGTAATCCAAGCGAATACCTTGACCCCCGCCATGTTGCTGACGGCGTAACCCGCCTGGTGAACGTCCATGTACACGTGCAGTCCGCTGTTGGGGCCTGCATTGCTCACGGTTTGCAGTCCTGCGTAGCTGTTGTTCAGTGTCACGCACCTGATGGAGAGATGACGATGAAAATACTTTAATCATTACTAATACTTATGATGATGATGATGATGATGCTACTACTACAATTACTACTACAACTACTACTGCTGCTGCTGCTGCTTCTGCTGCATTAAAAGGAAGAAGAAGAAAATGATGATGATGATGATGCTGGTGATAATAATAATAGTAATGAAAAAGGGTTGCAAATACTACTATTCATACCAATACTACAACTAATGATAATCATAATCAGCAGCAGCAGTAGCAGCAGCAGTAACAGCATAAGCGGTATCACATTGATCATCATTATCGTTATCACAAACAGAGAGAAACGAAATAAAACGAAAGGAAATTTATTCTAAGAAGATAAAGAGGGTAACGGAATAAGCAGGATTTTCTTCTTTCCTTTTTTTCTGGGTGTTTTTTTGTTTTGTTTTTTTTTCTTTTCTTTTTCTTTGTTGTTGTTGTTGTTGTGTTTTGTTTTGTTTTGTTTTGTTTTTGTTTTTTTTGTTGTTGTTTTTGTTCTTCTTTTCTTTTTCTTTTTTTTTTTTACATACGGCTTTCTGGAGGGGGGGGAGAGTCGAGGGGGTGAGGGGTGGGGAATGGGAGGGGGGGGGTTCTCGGCGCCGTTGCCAGACCCTACCCAGGGTTGAGTGTGCTGTGGGCTCAAATGGAAAGGCTGGAGCCACAAATGCCGACAGTCGCCCACTTCACAGATATGTGTTTGGGAATGATGCTCACATTTTCTGACCATCACCTCAGGTGTCTGTACCTCTCGAGCCTGGTTGATGCCCCGGGACGTGTTATGAAAGGAAGAGCACAGTAGTACAGCCTTGTCATGTGGTCCCTAGCCTGAATGTAGCAGTATCGTCGTCATCAGTCATCATTATCACAATGATGACAGCAACAACAACAACAAACACCCTGATTCGGTGGCCTTTCAAGACCTGCTGTCCTGGTGCCCTCAGCTTCGATTTCCCCTCACTGGGGTGAGTTTCTACCAAGGTCTTCAGTGTGGGCGGGGTCATGGGTGATTCTTTCTGAAGGGATAATTATGGTCGTGGTCTCCACTCTGTGTTAAGCTAGCCCACTCTGACTCCGCAACCAAGCGAGCATTGTCGTCAGGAAGGGGCATAGTGGTTGATGTATGTGAAATACGTACAGACACTAGTGAGAATCACCGAAATGACTCAGCAGCTGCTGAACACATTGATGGCTCCCCTGTGCTGTGTTTCAGGTTGTCTGGAAGACTCGGGGAAAGCGGCATGGGTGGTCAGGCCACTGAGCTTGCGCGGATGATGGAGCAGCAAAGAAAGTGTGTGTGTGTGTGTGTGTGTGTGTGTGTGTGTGTGTGTGTGTGTGTGTGTGTGTGTGTGTGTGTGTGTGTGTGTGCGTGCGTGTACGTGTGTGTGTGTGTATGTGCGCGCGCGTGTGTGTGTGTGTGTGTGTGTGTGTGTGTGTGTGTATGTGTATGTGTTTGAGTGAGTGAGTGTTTGTGTGTGTGTGTGTGCATGTGTGTATGTGTGTGTATGTGTGTGCGCGCGCGTGTGTGTGTCTGTGTGTGAGTGAGTGTGTGTGTGTGTGTGAGTGTGTGTGTGTGTGTGTGCACGCGCGTGTGTGTGAATGTGTGTGAGTGAGTGTGAGTGTGTGTGTGTGTGTGTGTGTGTGTGTGTGTGTGTGTGTGTGTGTGAGTGTGTGAGTGTGTGTGTGAGTGTGTGTGTGTGTGTGTGTGTGTGTGTGTGTCTATGTCTGTGTCTGTGTGACTGTGTCTGTGTGAGTGTGTGTGTGTGTGTTTGTGTGTGTGTGTGTGTGTGTGTGTGTGCGCGCGCGCGCGCGCGCGTGCGTGTGGAGAGAGAGAGAGAGAAATATAGTTTTTGTGGTACGGATGCGTTTAATACAGGGTTGGAAGCATTTTAAGAAGAGACAGCGTAACAGAAAAGATAACTTTTTTTTCTTCTTCCGAAGAAGAACATAGATGACGATGACAACAACGATGATGATGATCATGAAAATAAGGAGGAGGAGGACAAGGAGGAGATGGTGGAGGAGGAGGAAGAAGAAGTAGAAGATAATGATGATGTGGATGGTGATGATGAAGATGACGACGACGACGATGTCGACGACTACAATGACAAAGAGAACGACGATGACACCAACGGCGACGATTTTGTATTTGTATTTCTTTTTATCACATCAGATTTCTCTGTGTGAAATTCGGGCTGCTCTCCCCAGGGAGAGCGCGTCGCTACACTACAGCGCCACCCATTTTTTTTTTTTTTTGTATTTTTTCCTGCGTGTAGTTTTATTTGTTTTTCCTATCGAAGTGGATTTTTCTACAGAATTTTGCCAGGAACAACCCTTTTGTTGCCGTGGGTTCTTTTACGTGCGCTAAATGCATGCTGCACACGGGACCTCGGTTTATCGTCTCATCCGAATGACTAGCGTCCAGACCACCACTCAAGGTCTAGTGGAGGGGGAGAAAATATCGGCGGCTGAGCCGTGATTCGAACCAGCGCACTCAGATTCTCTCGCTTCCAAGGCGGACGCGTTACCTCTAGGCCATCACTCAACAACAACAACAACAGTGGGCGACAAACAAACAAACAATCATTCACCAAAAAGGGAAAACAACAGTTACGAACAAAAACAACGACGAATACCACACAACGAACGAAGATCATTCCTACTTGGTTCTCGTGCTCTGGATGGGGAAGAAGAGTTCGCTGCAGCTGACGAAGAGGTTGTTGACCACGCAGTAATTTATGCCCTGGTCTGGGAGAATCCAGGAGGAATTGACGAGGGTGTCTATGGGGGTGTTCAGAACACGGGTCTCCTCGGGGTCGCTCTCGTTGAGGGTTAAACTGAAGACCAGTTTGACTTTAGTGTCTCGAAACACCGTGCCATTAACGTGGGTCTGCACAAACGTTAGATCTGGGTTAATTTTTTTTTGTAATGGATATTTCTTACCTGTGCAACAATGTGTGTGTGTGTGTGTGTGTGTGTGTGTGTGTGTGTGTGTGTGTGTGTGTGTGTGTGTGTGTGTGTGTGTGTGTGTGTTTCTATTTACTTCTTTTTTGTAAAGTGCTTAGAGCCATATCTAAAACGCCAGGCATTATATGAATTTGCATTAATTTCTCTGTGTGTGTGTGTGTGTGTGTGTGTGTGTGTGTGTGTGTGTGTGTGTGTGTGTGTGTGTGTTTGTCTGTCCATCTGTCTGTGTCTGTCTGTCTGATAGTATGTCTGTCTATATATGACTCTGTGTGTGTGTGTGTGTGTGTGTGTGTGTGTGTGTGTGTGTGTGTGTGTGTGTCTGTGAGTACACACTCTCGTATTTATCCTGTCTCCTCCCCCACCCCCCACGCCCTTCCCCACCCCCTCCAACACACACACACACTCACTGACCAACAGGGACGAGTCCACCTCGTTGAGGTTGCACAGTGTGACCCCCGGAAACGGAAGCGATGACGTGACCGTGACCTTGGTGACGGTTTTGAAAGGGTACTGGCCAAAGGTCGAAAGCATGTGGTGTAAGGTGTAGATCATCGCCCCCAGCATCCCCATCATGGCCACGGCCCACACACTCCTTGGGCAGTGATGTGATAATTATGATTATGACGACGACGACATTGACGATGATGATGATGATGATGATGACGACGACGATGTGGAGTGATGGCCAACAGGTAACGCGTCCGCCTAGGAAGCGAGAGAATCTGAGCTCGCTGGTTCGAATCCCCCTCCATTATACCTTGAGTGATGGCCTGAACGCTAGTCATTCGGATGAGACGATAAACCGAGGTCCAGTGTGCAGCATGCACTTAGCGCACGTAAAAGAACCCACGGCAACAAAAGGATTGTTCCTGGCAAAATTATGTAGAAAAATCCACTTCGCTAGGAAAAACAAATAAAACTGCATACAGGAAAAAAAAATTTTTTTTAAACAACAACAAATGGGTGGCGCTCTCGCGCACTCCCTGGGGAGAGCAGCCCGAATTTCACACAAAGAAATCTGTTGTGACAAAAAGAGAAATACAACACAATACAAATACAATACGACAACGATGATGATGATGATGATGATGGTGATGGTGATGATAATGATGATAGCATCACCAGCATTATTACAATGTCAGTACTAATGCTGATGATGATGTTGACGATGATGATGATGACGATGACGACGACATCATTGCAACAACGACGGTAATAATGATAATTATCAGCAGCAGCAGCAGCATCAACATTATTATTATTATTACTATTATATTTATTGCTGCTGCTGCTGCTGCTGCTGCTGCTGCTGCTACTGTTGCTGTTGTTGTTATCATTATCATTATTACCATTATCATTATCATTATTATCATCATTATTGTTCTTGTTGCTGTTATCATTATTGTTGTGTTTCTTTTTGTTCTTGTTATTGCAGTTGTTGTTAGTAGTTGTAGTAGTGGTAGTTCTTGTGGTATTGTCCTTGCTATTATTGCTGTTGTTCTTGTGATATTATTATTATTATTCTTGTTCTTGTTCTTGTTGTGTTTTTGTTTTTTGTTCTTGTTATTGTGTTGTTGTTAGTCGTTGTAGTAGTGGTAGTTGCTGTGGTGTTGTCCTTGCTATTTTATTGCTATGTTGCTGTTGTCCTTGTGATAGTAGTAGTAGTAGTAGTGTCATCATTATTATTATCATCATCATTGTTCTTGTTGCCGTTATCATTATTGTTGTGTTTCTTTTCGTTCTTGTTATTGCAGTTGTTGTTAGTCGTTGTAGTAGTGGTAGTTGTCGTGGTATTGTCCTTGCCATAGTTGCTGTTAGTGCTGTTGTTCTTGTGATAAATACAATCATTACATAAACAACAATAAGGATAACAACAACAGAAACGACAATACTACAGCAACTACTACACCTACAACCACTAGTAATAATGGTAATAACAACAACAACAACAATAATGATGATGGTGTTGACCATGATGACGATCATCATCATCATC